>NC_047506.1:35138892-35162373 GCF_902827115.2 Pseudochaenichthys georgianus
CGGCTAACGAGAATTCAAACGCGGGGGCGTCCGTGCCTGTGAAGTGTCTCCGGCTTCCTGGTGTGATGCCCCGGAGCAGAAACACTCTGCAGAAAGACGTTACACAATCATATCGTCACATAATGGCTGAAAATGTCGAATGATATTTGCATCTAAGTGATAATGAAATGATATGTTTACTGAGGAACAGTTGATAGATGCACCAGGTGACGCCTAGGCTTTGACTTGCATCTAGAGCCATTTACAAAAGGGTAAAAAACACATTTCCATGATACAATATTCATGGAGAACACTTTTCCTACATGGTCTTTGAACGTTTTTTTAAGTTGAACTTCTTTTACATATGCATATGGACAAAACACCATGTTCTGAAAGTATAGCACAGTGGTGGCATTTTGGAATGTTTTCCTGATGTTTTGCAGGTAACGTCCAACTGAAGGTTGAAGGTGATTTGGCAAGGACATTTTGTAGAATTTTTGGTCAAAACCCAGACTTGAAGAACACGTTTGAAGTTTGATTTATTTTGATGCCATGCTAGCATGTGCTTCAGTGTTCTCCTGTGAGGGGGATATTTGGAACAATGATTTGGTGGGTGTAATATGTGAGTACAAATATTGACTGCGATTTGAGGCCATCTATTCTACGTACAATTTACCGAGGCGAAAGGAACGTTTCTTCTGCGTGCCAATCACGGAGCTGACCTGTTCACTGTCTTGCTGTGGATCGGGTTGAGTCCAGTATTGGATTGTGTTGCATGTGTTGATGACCAGTGCTTTTATCATTTTAAGTTATGATTTAACTCTAAGTCTGAGTTTTGATTAATGTGGCAGCACAAAAAACAAAAACGGGGACACTGAAAAGTGATGCACAGCTGGGACCTGAGTGCTTGTTGATGTCGGGTGTACTGGGCCAACATATTATTTCTTCTGTTGAAGGTAGTCCTAAGGGAAGCAGTGTGTGAGGTGACATTTGATGTGCTATTTGAAGTCGGTGGTGATGTGTGAAGACTTTTTGTGTAGAGGAAGTCAAGGAAGATATTTATCTCAACAAATGCTCTTTTCAATGTGTTTTGTTTTAGTGTTACCATCTCTTGTGTTTTGCCTTGATGACCCACAATGTAATAAAGATGATATGACTTCCATCACAACTAATATCTGCAGTTTAATATGAGATAATAAGTTGGCTGCAGACTGTATATCAAGGTCATGTTTGCCATGGGGAGGACCCAGTGCTCTTAGCTGTGAGCAGCCGTGATGGGATACTATATTAAGACGCTGCTAAAATAACTTAACATCAGCACAGGCAGACACAAACCATCAAAGGTATAGCCTACTTTACTCGTAGTTTGCAGTATTTAGCTACACAAGGTGAAGCTAGATATGTCATATCTGTGTGAGTTTGTATGTGCTGAAGCTTTGATTTGACATTCTCCCTCAGTGATGGCTGCGTGTATCTTTCTCTCCCTGCGTAGTCTGTTTTGAGGTATTAGATGGCAACTCTTGCTAAACACAGTTACCTAATTGATTGGCAAAATGAATTTGTTTCATTTCTTTCTGATTATGCTTTCATAAACTCATCAAATGATGTATCAAACTGTAAGTTTAGTTACTGGAGGTCACTCTCCTGCAGTCCTGGTGTTCACCACATCAGTGTTCATGCTGCTGGTCCAATATGCAGTCCAATACTGCAGCCTTTTGACAGGGAGCGCGCTTCCAAATTTACCCTGCCGCTGCGCTCGCTCCCCTTGCCTTAAAAAACCTCGTGCACGGCTGAAGGTCACTTAAACACAAAAGGCTTTCAGCGCTGCGGTCCAATATAGCGCATGCGCGCTGCCGGAGGACTGCTTCGCAGACTGCAATATGGCGAGAATGCCTGCCAGCGGAGACACGGAGCAGGAGCAGATGAGCTGCCCCGAGAGGAGCAGGGAAGAGGAATATGAGGAGGGAGATGAAGATGAGATACAGGAGGTCCAGATCACCGGGGAGGAAGAGGACGAGGAGTCCGACAGAGATGGTGTGGAGCTGGAGTGGGAGTCTGGGGACACAGTGCTGCTGGACTCCAGCGGTTCTAGCGCGGAGATACAGGCAGTCGTTATGCGGAGTATGGACCGAGGAGAGGATGAGGGGGAGGCGGACCCTTTCAGCAGCAGCATGCCCGCTGGGCTGGAGGCTCACCTAGAGGGAGACATTCAGCGGACAGAGCGGAACAGGCTGAGTGAGAACACGCGTCTGGCCACCCGGTATGCGGTGAGGATCTTTCGGGAGTACCTGAGTGAGAAAGCCCAAAGTCCAGACTTTGAAACTCTGGATAAGGAGTCGCTGTGCGCGGTTCTGCGCTCCTTTTACGCGGGGGCGCGCTCCAAAAGTGGACAGTTGTACAGCAAGTCGTCCCTCATCAGCATCCGGAGCTCCCTGAACCGGTACCTGAACGAGCCACCCTACTGCCGCACATTGGACCTCACCAAGGACCCCGAGCTGCGCAGCGCCAACCTGACCCTGGCCGCGGTCATCCGGCGGCTGGAGGAGCAGGGCGCCGGTCCCGTGGTGCAGAAACAAGCCATCACGCGATCGGACCTGCGGAAACTGTACGACTCCTCCGTGTTCAACACCGACACACCTTTCGGGCTGCTCAACAAAGTCTGGTTCGAGACCTGCATGTATTTCTGCACCCGGGGCCGGGAGAACCAGCGGGAGTTGGAGGAGGACTCGTTCGGTCTGGCGGTGGATGAGGACGGGAGGAAGTTTGTGTATTTTAAAGCTCTCGGGCCGTACCACAAGTCCCGCTCCGCCGCCTGGACCAGGAAGCGTCCGGACTCAGACGAGGACACTCTGCCCCGGATGTACGAGACCGGCTCGGAGCAGTGTCCGTACGCCAGCTTCGTCCGGTACGTGTCCAAGCGGAACCCGCTGTGCAGGGCGTACTTCCAGCGGCCCCGGGACCACTGCTGCGCGAGTGACATGACGTGGTATGAGAACAAAGCTATCGGTAAGAACTTGTTGGGCACAAGGATGCAGATGATGTCGCGCGCCGCCAAACTCTCAAAGACCTACACCAACCACTGCATCGGCGCCGTCTCCATAGCAACGCTGAACAGCATCGTTGGCGCCACGAGCTCCAGGCCGACGACGACGCTTTACGTTGCCTCGGAAACGGTCAACGGTCACGCGCAGTCCGACATCCAGCTCGTGATCCCGTACCTCCGCCTGGTGACTGACTGTGAAGATGTGAAGCCGCTTAGTGGGGCAGGTGCAACGATAAACACATCAAACACGATGGATAGGGTCCGCGAGGAGGACTCGGGGGCTCCACACGCCAAGAGGCTGTGCGTGCGCCCCGGGACTCGTGCGGAGACGCCGATGAAGAGGAATGAGAGTGAGTCGGATTCCCTTGATCCTCCGCAGCCCGGTGCGCGGTCCCCCTCGGCGCCCACACAGGTAACAGAGGACACGTGACCTCTCTCGCATCAGCACCGCATGTCTCCTGTTTGTGTGCACATAGATTCTGTTTTTACAAACTGAGCTCATGACGCCCCCCCCCCCACACGCGCACCCTCTGTTCAAGAGGACGTGTTCTCTGTGAATTACGTGCACGTGTGTAATGAATGACAGTGTGCTCAACATGAAAGTGTTATAGAATAAGAGGGACCAAACAGCTTGGATACGATTTTTTAAAAGGACACTATTTGTTTCAGTTTGCGCATTGGCACAATGGTTGTGACCAGGGCAGGGGTGGAAGAATAATTGTTTTACTTCAGTAAAAGTATCAAAACCCAAATACAAAAATACTTCATGAAAAGTAAAAGTCCTTCATTCAAAATGTAGTAGCCTCTAAATATTGGTGTAGCCTATTTAAAGTCACATCTGCAGTGGGGCATGTAGAAATGAATACACAAATTATATTTGTAAAATCTATTAAAAACTGTAATGTAAAAATATTATATATAAGTACAAAAGTTCCTCAAATGTTTACTTTAGTGCAGCATTTGAGTACAAACACTACATTCCACCACTGATCTGACCACAAGTGCTGGTGATGATTCCTGCATTTTAAAAATGTTTACATTTAGCGTTTATAGCCCATATGGGAACGTTTTGAAAAAAAGTTCCTAAAATAATGAGCTCAAAAACACTTAAGCTTCCATAAAGCTCTCTTTGGGTTTGTCCCGGTTTGCCCCAGGTGACACCGCTCATTTTACAGAGACATTTGATCCATTGTTATTGATAACATTTCTCTAACTGCAGCATATCCTTATTGAAGTTGCACTAATCCTTATATTGATATGTGCAGTCTTATGGAGTGACAGTCTGTAGAGAAGTGTGACGCTTTATTTACAGTATTTTCCAATACTTTGGTGTTATACTCTAAAGTGATGCTGTTGGATGACTGTTCTAAAGTGAGTATGGATATCCGGTCCCTGTTGAAGTTTGACTACACTCATTTTACCCCACGTGTGCTTGGTGTCCCAGGACAGCCGTGGCAGCAGCAGCAGCAGTGTGTGCAGTCAGCAGCGGCTCTCCGTGTCTCCTCTTGGCTCAGCCGGCATCCCCACAGCAGCCCAGCTCACCAAAACAAACGCACCTGTCCACATCGATGTGGGGGGACACATGTACACCAGCAGCCTGGCCACCCTTACAAAGTACCCTGGGTCACGGTGAGAACACCCATCCTCTACTGTTCACATAAGCTTATATCAAGGTGTTTGGTATTGTCACCATCATTTGTCCATTAATAAACATTCCTGTTATGCTGTGTTCTAAGACAAACCAAAAATAATAACACTCACTCACCCAATCCAAAAACTAGGGCGCTGAGCTTTGTCGTGCCATCAAGTTTAAAGTCTGGAACTGCTCCATACCATGAAATCTGAAAGCGAAATTACAGTGAGAGCACACTGGGGAATGTTCTGAGTATATTGAAACATCGTCTGTTTGACAACTGAAACACTACAATAGGAAACTTCATTTGAGTGTTGAGAACAAAACAAACACATTGTCTTAGTAGCTCTTGACATCATACTGGATGACATCACAGTTTGACTCTTACTTTTCAGATTTCTGGCTTGAGGGAGTAGCTCATATTTACAAGTTGTATTGATTCTTAGACTATGGATATTACATATAGGAAAGCATAAGATCTAAACATTAAGCTGCTGGCCACATATCTTAGGTCATCTGTGGCTACAAGACATGAAAGGCTCCCCAACATTTGGTTAGTTTTCGCCTATGTTACCACAGCATGGTACGGCTCTACTGGATTCTGATTTCCTCAGAATTTCCTTTTCCTTTATGATAGAATCGCCTCAGTGTAGTTTAGGTGTGATAATTAGTGGTTTGGCAGAGCGACACTGCTTGGAACTTTTATGTAAATGTAAGACTAGCTGGATTCTCTCTTCTACCAAAATACAGTAAAATAAAAGCTCTGCAATTAGTCATTTGTAAGGCATCGTGTACGACCTCGATATTTTAGCTGGAAAACATTTGTTGTATATCTGGGATGAGAAAAGAAAAGAAAACGCAATTGCTATTGACGGTAGTTGCTAATTAAAAACATTGGGTATGTAACTGAGGTCTTGTTGCGTGCTAGCTCAAATTCTCTCTGACCAATCAGGGATCTGCAGTTCTTTTCACTTAGCCATTTAAAATCCACTCAGGTCATTTGCAACATCAGCAGATGTGTTACTTAAAAAGGTACTATCCACAGTGGAAAAACCAAAAGAGCAAGCCAAGTGGAGAGGATGGGTACCGTGCAGTGGACACACCTTTGGAAGAAGAGTTCTCCGTTTCATCTGTTTCTTCTGGCAGGATCGGGCGTCTGTTTGATGGCACGGAGCCCATAGTGTTGGACAGTCTGAAGCAGCACTACTTCATCGACCGGGACGGCCCCATGTTCCGCTTCATCCTCAACTTCCTCCGGACCGCAAAACTCCTCATCCCTGATGACTTCAAAGTGAGTGTCTGTCTAGAGCTGTGATCAGGTACTCCCACAGTTTATCACCGCAGTGTCTGAACAGGGAGACCAAGAGACTGAGGTGTCCAGACAGGAGGAAGAGTTAACTATGGTCACACGTTAAGAGGAGTTACAGAAACCATCCTTAGAGTGTATGATGTTGTAGTTACCACAATGGCTCAGAACTTTTCAGGCATCCTGTCTATCACAATGTTGTAATGTCGGTCACTGAACAGGGCACAGCACTTTGAACTAAGAAGCATGCTTTTGTTAGATGTAAGTCGTATGATTTCCTTACTGTAGTTCCTTTCAATATGCGATGGAATGAAATGAAAATGGACAATTTTGAATCATCATTTTATCGTCACACAAGTGCAAAGTTAAATTTAGTGCATTTAACCCATGCTAGTTACCGTAGGTGCAGTGGGCATCTATTATATATAGAGCGCCCTGGAAGCAGTGTGGGGGTCCGGTCAGGGACTTGAACCAACGACACTCCCAATGCCAAGCCAAGCATGCACTAAGATCCAACAGCTCACAACAGAGTCAAGACCAGAGCCCAGCTGGCTTTAGGCTTAATTTGATCACAAATGATGAACTATGCTCATTATTATTATCATTACTATGCTATTACCCAAAGCTCCTTTGGGTAGACTGACGGCAAATGAGCTGGGGCTCAGTCCCTAATGCAGCAGACACAGGTTCAAATCCGGCCTGCAGCCCCGTTACCCTTCATCCTCTCTATCGTTACATATTAAAGGCTGAACTGGACTTTAAAATGGTCTATTTGATTAACAGTCACATTTGGTAATTATTATGATCAAAATATTGAACCCTCAAATATAATGAAAAGGGTTAATTATGACCGTGTCCTTTCTCATTTACGATGATGAATACTCAGTTAAATGTATTGTTTAGATTAGCAATTTCGAAAAACAGACAGGAGTACCAGCAGGAAGCTTATCAATGAGCATTAGTGGGCAGAGAGTGTGAAAATGGCAGCCACAGACTGTTTTTGTCAGAGCATTTGATTTATTGGTTGCTGTCAGTGTTAAGAGGCAAGGCAAGGCAAGTTTATTTATATAGCACCTTTAGATTTACAAAAATGAAAGACATTCAGACAAAGGCATTTAAAAACAGTAAAAGATAATAAAAGAAACATTAAAAGAAAAAATACATGAATAAAAAGTACATGAATAAAAAGTTACAGTGCAGTTTAAGATATGAATAGTTCACACAGAAGTTCCACTTTACTGATGAACACAACTGCTCAGTTTCAATTAAAAGCAGCGACAAAAAGATAAGTCTTCAGCCTGGATTTAAAAGTAGTCAGAGTTGCAGCGGACCTGCAGTTTTCTGGGAGTTTGTTCCAAATATTTGGAGCATAATAACTGAACGCTGCTTCTCCATGTTTAGTTCTGACTCTGGGGACAGAAAGCTGACCAGTCCCTGAAGACCTGAGAGTTCTGGATCGTTCATAATTTAGCAGGAAGTCAGAAATGTATTTTGGGCCTGTTATGGAAATCTAGGACCCAACACGGCTGGAGAGTACAAGTCAAAGTGATCAAAACAAATAAATGGTGAATCAGACAGAGCTTGTCTTTGTAGTTATTTATTTGAAGCTTCAAATACATGAGATACAATAAAAATAGACACAGGTCTCACAGAGCATAGAATAGTCTGCGTGAGTGTGCCACCATACAATGTGGTAGTAAAGCTTATATAGGAAATGAGTGGGAACGTGAGAAATCTGTCTTCACACGGTCACATTGTTATTAGACACCTGTCCTTGAGCGGTAGATAGCATAACGGTTCTCAGAGTAGGGAAGTTCTTGTGTGACTGTGTGTGAGTCTCCCAGTAGCCAAAGCAGCTCTGTGGCCTTGAAGCACTTGGGAATAAACCCAAAGTAGAGTAGAAAGAAAGAAAACAGTACATCTCAGGAAATGAGAAGAATTTGGTTTAAGCATATAAGGATATAATAACAATTTCCACTACAGGCCTAAACCATTCATAGCTTTATAAACCAGCAGCAGTATTTTGAAATCTATTCTTTGACACACAGGAAGCCAGTGTAAAGACTTCAGAACAGGAGTGATGTGATCCACTTTCTTAGTGTTAGTGAGGACTCGAGCAGCGGCGTTCTGAATCAGCTGCAGCTTTCTAATATATTTTTTAGTGAGACCTGTAAAGACACCATTACAGTAGTCGAGTCTACTGAAGATAAAAGCATGGACAAGTTGTTCCAAATCCTGCTGTGACATTAGTCTTTTAATCCTAGATATGTGCTTTAGGTGATAGTAGGCTGATTTAGTAATTGTTTTAATGTGACTGTTGAAACTCAGGTCAGAGTCCATGACTACACCTAGATTTCTAGCATTATCTGTTGTTTTGAACATTGCAGGCTGAAGCTCAGCGCTAACTTTTATACGTTCTGCCTTGGCAGTGGCGTTGCTATATGTGCAAAAGTGGTGGGGCACAACAAACTTAGATGTCTATATATAAGCTTCTGCAGAGAGGTTCATGGCTGGTGAGGCACTGGCACTGACTCTTCAGGTTTACAAATATTATATTTTGACCTAAATCAAAATATAATATTATTTTCAAAAGCTTTTTTTGTCTGATGCTTCAATTAATTTTAACAGACAGTTCAACAGAAGGATACCCAAAAAATGTAATTTTATCATTTACATTTTTATCATTTAAATTTTGAATTGTTCTCTCTTAGTAAGATCCCATTTTCAATAAAATTGCGATCTCACCTTGACTTGAAGATGAAGTCCATTTGCCTATCCTTCAGGACAAAAATCTCTATTACTTTTTTGTAAAAGTCCTCCCTATATTCTTGTAGTTTCAAAAGTCTATCATAAATCTAATTGATAGATTTATGATTCGAAAAGGATAAAAGTAGGATATTATCCGGCTGAACAAGACATGCATTTATCTAACAGCTACGTTTCCCACAGATCTTATTTTGAGCTATTTTCTAAAATCCCATGGAGAAATCACATTGCTTTTTTGTGGAGGGAAGCCATGCGCAGCTTACTTCCTGGTTTTAGGACGCGACTCTCTCCTCCTCTTCACACACCACACTTTTCGCGGCACACGTACTTACAGCCAATCAGCTCTGAATTATGTGAGATGACGTATCGTGGGGATGGCAGCTCTATGCCCCTATGGTCATTATTTTTTGCCACACACATTAAATAGGAAAATACTTTGAGCATGCGCAGTGTAGCTTTTACACTCACCGTTCACTTAGACAGTGAGAAGGAGGGGCAGGATCGGGTTTTGTCCCACATGGCTCTAAACAGCTCAATAGGCACACACTGTAGACACTAATTAGAAGAACACATACTAAAACAGCAATGTACAGACAAATCAGATGATTAAACATGATCTTAAAATATATTTTATATATATTTTTTGCATTTTGTTGTAATCATTATTTTAATACTTTCTGCTGACACTAGGTGGGGCACCTGCCCCTAATGACCAGTCACCACTGTGCCTTGGCCACAAAGACCATTACCTCAGTTTTGTCTTTGTTTAATTGGAGAAAGTTCTGACACATCCAGTCATTGATTTGTTCAATGCACTTACTCAGTGTTTTAACTGGAGAATAGTCTCCTGGTGAAATGGTTATGTAAATGTGTGTGTCATCCGCATAGCTATGGTAACTTATTTTGTTGTTTTTCATTATCTGAGCCAGTGGTAGCATGTATATGTTAAAAAGAAGAGGCCCCAAGATGGAGCCTTGAGGAACCCCACATGTCATATTTGTCAACTCAGATTTGTATTTACCTATAGATACAAAGTTGTTTCTGTCCTTTAAGTAGGATTCAAACCAATTTAGAACTGTTTCCGAAAGTTCCACCAAGTTTTCTAGTCGGTCTAGTACTATGTTGTGGTCAACAGTGTCCAACGCAGCACTGAGATCTAATAATACTAACACTGAAGTTCTGCCACTGTATTTAAGTGGATGTCATTGAAGACCTTTCCAAGAGCAGTCTCAGTGCTGTGGTTTGGATTAAATCCTGACAGGAACACATCAAAACAGCTATTTAAATGCAAGAAATTACTCAACTGTTGAAAGACTACTTTTTCAATGATTTTACCTAGAAATGGGAGGTTTGATATGGGCCTGTAATTGTTCATTACTGAATGGTCTAGATTATGCTTTGTTAAGAGCGGTTTAATGACTGCAGTTTTCAGGGCCTGTGGAAAAACACCTGAGTGAAGAGATTTGTTTACTATATGAAGTAGATCTGAGGCCATGCAAGGCAAAACATTTTTGAAAAACCCTGTTGGAATAATATCAAGGCAGCAGGAGGAGGATTTCAGAAGTTGTATAATGTCCTCCAAGTTTTTATCATTAATCTGATGGAATTGTGTCATGGTGTTTGAATTGATTTTAAGTGGACACAGAGACAAAACATTTGCTGTACCTGATGCAGAGGCAAGAAGAAGGAGGCAAATTCATTGCACGCCCTGGTGGATAGAAATTCAGAGGCTACTACTGACACTGTTAGTTAGTTAGTCTGTCGACGGTAGCGAACAAGGCACGTGCGTTGTTTTTGTTTTTGGCAATGATATCAGAGAAGAAAGACTGTCGGGCAAATTTCAATTCCAAATTATAAAGGCCGATAGTTGTTAAACACACTATCAGTCAGGTTTTTTGTAACAAGCTGTGGCTGACATGGAATCACTTCTAAATTTGATAAACTCACACAAACCTTTGAGCGCTTCCTGTTTCTAAGCTGATTCACCGCTCTTAATCTATTACCTATCAACACAGATATTGGCAAAGCTACTGGCAGGCAGGGCCCCGGCATGTCCTGGAAAGAGTTGAGAGTGCCATACGCCCTTGAGCCTGGACCCAGCATATATCAGTCAGTGTTTGCGTTTTTTTACACACACATCCTTATCAGGCTTCGGAGACAGCAGTCTTGAAGGGGGGGGGAGGACATTTTGGTCCGGATGATTGTGGTAGGCATGGTGACGGGGGTGTTGGTGCGCGTCCAGGGGGAGGAGGTGGTTGACGTAGGCACGGTGACGGAGACGGGGGAGGTGGTGCGCGTCTCTGCTTCGGTGATTTTGGTGGGCGTCGTTGAGGAGCGGGGGTAAAGGACATGCTGCCAGCCCTGCGTATCGCCTTAGTTTGGTTATTGAACTCCAGGAAGGAATCAGTGCCAACCCTCTGTATCTCCTTCATGTGTTCAGCGATCTCCAGGAGGGTGGGCGAGGGTGAACGGAGAGTAGAGAGAGCTGTGGGGTGAAGGAAGAGTATCCTCAGAGGTGATAGGGGGGGTGAAGGGCGGTGGAGACCCCTCCATTTGTCTCCCATAATCAAGACATTCCTCAGGCGGGTGCAGTGATAGATTTTCAAGGTTTTCTGAGCGATGTGTTGTGTCTTTCTCTTGTTTTGATTCCTCTTGTTGCTTGTCCTTGGCAGAGGGAACAGATTGATGATGCAGGCAGTTGAATATGTTAGAGATAAACAATTTCACTCCTGACTTGTTCAGGCAAACTCCATTTGCCTTACAAAGATGACCCATTTTTTTAAATATGAAAGAAAAATTTCGAAAATGTATTACCCGCTGTACACTGAAAAACGTTTTGCTGCTGCCCCCCTTCGCAGCATAACATTGTTAGCTTCCTTTGGGTAACACTGCCTATAGAGTTGTACATCAAACAACTTTAAAACACCCAAACTATTCTTCTAATGTATGTGTTTGTGGGCTTGTGCTTCTTTGTTGTTTGTTTATCTCCTAGCTTGTTTTCTTTCTTTGTTGTGTATATCTCTCAGCTTGTCTTCACCTATTGTATGTGTGTTTTCTGTGTGTGTGTGTGTTTGCAGGAATACTCACTGCTTTATGAAGAGGCCAGCTTCTTCCAGCTGACTCCTCTGCAGGCTGCTCTGGAGCGCTGGAGGATGGAGCAGGACTGTGCGGGTGTGTCCCCGCAGTGTGAGTGTGTGGTGATTCATGTGGCTCCAGAGCTCGGTGAGAGGATCAGCGTGAGTGCCCGCCGTGCCACCATCGAGGAGGTCTTTCCTGAAGTCAGAGACGCCATGTCCAGTTCCGGAAACACCAGCTGGAGCCAGGAGTCCACACACATCGCTCGCTTCCCACTCAACGGATACTGCCACCTCAACTCTGTCCAGGTACTGGCTTAGTTTCTTTGTGGGTTTTCTTTTACTTTCTGTGAGCCACTAATGGCATACAACAACAATAACTGATATTATAGGCCCTGCTTTAAAAAATGTGCTTTTGGCTCTCACCAGCGTGACCATTTATAAAACTACAATAGTGATAAATAACAAAAGCAACCATGGATGAATTTTGTCATGTATATATCAAGAATAAGATTAATTTCCAAGTTACTGTGGAACATGTAACTAATGATCTTTCGCATGCACTGTAACTCTATAAAGATTTCCAATTATTAAACAGAAAACATAAATGATTTAAACTGTCTGAGAAACTTACTTACATGCCAATCTTTTTTTTTAATTGTCATGACCGTACTATTAACTATTTATTGATAATATCCAATAATGTAAGCTATTTTACATTCAGGATTTCTCATGTGCATCTAGTTTTACCAGACATAAATTGAAATTGTTTTCATAACTCTATTGTAGCACTGTGGAGCTGTATAATCTTGTCTCTTCATTAGCTTAAAGTCAGCCCGTTCCTTTCCCGGAAAGGACAAATCAAACTGTAGGGACTTTTACGTACATCAATGGACAATTTAGTTCTCAGCTGGAAAGGGAGGGGTATTCACTTGTTTGCAATCTACAACCTCAACACTAGATGGCACTATACGTAAATACTACACACTGCTCTCTTAATTATTTGTTTCTATAAAATACATTACGTCTTGATTTGAAAAAAAATTATTGTACATTTTACTTCTCATCTCTCAAATAATGAACAACGCCTTTACTGAGTCACATTCGTGTTTTTACATTTGTTATGTTGCAGCCCTTTGCTAGAATTAATCAATCTATACGCAAAAACGCATATTGACAAAGCAAAACAATGTAATACATTTGGTATATATATTCTAAGGAACACTGAAACATCGACATAAGCATTAACTACTTAATTGAAGCACCTTACCAGTGATGATAGCCTCCAGTCTGGATTCCATTCTTCTCTGCAGATCGTCTCCAGCTTTGTCACATTGAATCGGTTTTTCATTAATTAAATTACAAATCAATATTCAGTCAAAAAGTCGTGAATGAAAACGTTGACAATGAGCCGATGAATTCCAAAAGTGGAGATGAATTGACACATTTCATTGCTGTATGTCTGTGTCGCTTTGTCTCAAGGGAAATACAAGTGAGACAGAGAGAGCCAGAGCAGCTCCTGAGGGCAGACTGAGATAATGTCACCATGCTGTACCCTTCAGGAGGGAGGGGAGGGAGAGGCAAACTAATGGACTGCTCCTGAATGTTGGCGTTTCAGGCCACAGGCTGGTGGATTTCACCCAGATAGCATGAAGAGTGACCCTCTTTCTCAGCTATGATCAACACATTTAAACACACACACACACATCAATGCAGGCGTCACCAGGTAAATCACAGTTACACATTAATCATAGAATGTTTTTCTTCTTTTGCATTTACACTGACCACATGTAACTGGCAATATCATTTTAGGGTATCACAATTCCTCTTCTGGAGTAAATGTATTAATTTGACTGTCCACCAGTTGAAGACAGTGCAATGTACTTTAAGAATGAAATACAAATGAAGAAAACATTTTGACCAATTTCTACAATGTGCAAAGCTCTCAGAAATGGTTGGAAGTGAGAATACACAACCAAATAGCCTACCAAAGAACAAGCTATTTTTGTTGCTGCTTTTCCTTCCTGTATTTGGTGGTGTTTCCTATCTTTGTTTCATTGTCTGTAGGCTATGTATGTTTATCCCCTGCCTTTATCCATTTACACCAACTAGCTCACAGCTTAGAAGGTATTCATCTTAATAAATAAGGACGCTGACAACATAAAAGTTCTCTTTCGGGACTCAAATTGACTAGAGTTGATGAGCTCTATTCTGGTGCAGGGGCAACAATCTGTTAAAGGGGCCATATTTGTATTTGGTGCCTCTACTGTGACATGTTTACATGCTTTAATGTTCAAAAAGCTCTTTATTTCTCTCGTACTGCCTGTGCTGCAGCACCTCTTTTCACCCTCTGCCTGAAACCAAAGCTCAGTCTGCTCTGACTGGTTAACTGGTCAGCTATGTTGTGATTGGTCGACCACTTCTTGGTGAGAAACACCCCCTTTCTCAATGTCGAGTATACCTGCTGCAGAGCCACTATTTCAAGTATACTACGCCATCGAGTGGCGCCGAATGCATGTTAAATGCCCAGCATTCGGCGCCACTCGATGGCGTAGTATATGAAATAGTGGCTCTGCAGCAGCTCTAGTCGACATTGAGAAACGGTCCTCAAACAAGCCTACTGTCTGGTTCCTCAGGCTCTCTGCATCAGCTGTGTTAAGAGATGAGCTCCTTTTCACTTCTGAATATGCATAAAGCAAAGTCATGAACACCTTCTTCTTCTTCTGATGATACAGTTAATACAGAGGTTCAGAGAGCCGAAAGGACATCATCTCACCTGTAGATATGTTTCTGGTGTCATACTCTCTCTTCAGAAGACAATAACTTGTATCTTGGAGAAGAATGTTTTTTGTGCTTCGGATGAGTAAAGTAGAAGGTCAATACTTTGTCAATGTGGAGATAGCTTCCCATTAACCTGTTTGAGATCTCTTACCTAAGCTTTGTGTTTCGGTTCATTGCTCCAAGAGTTTCTATCACAAAGAAGTACATTAACACCAATCACATCATTAAAAAGGCAGCGCTAAGACTGCTCCTTTTTCACTTTTATGAAGCAATCTTGTTACAGATGGGCATCTGTTTAATGCCCGTTATATAGTGACGCCTGTTGGCGCTTTGGTGAACTGCATGCTGACACAGGCTTACACTTTGATGTACTATATGCGCAGACGCTGGAGGGTACATGTGATGGAGTTGTGAGTTACTAAAATAAAGCTGCAGACTGAAACAAATCCCTCATCTACTAAAGAGTTCAGACGGTCAAACTAAGAAGGAACGTACTCAGAGACACAAACGCCTCCAACATCATTGGCTGTGAGTCTGTGCCCATGCCGCATTGCCTCAGTTGATTCAACTAGCAACTGCCGTGGCATCATTTGGATAATCTGCTGCAATGTTACCAGAGTTGCATTCATTTTCCCGCCAATATCTTGTATTTATGATGGGAGAGTGGCACCACTGCGCAAAGTCTTCTTCAGCACATCCCAAAGATCCTCAATGGAGCTCAGGTCTGGACTCTGTGGTGGCCAATCCATGTGTGTAAAGGATGTCTCACGCTCATTTACAATGTGAGCCCGATGAATCCTGGCATTGTCAACGATGAATATGCCCGTGCCAATCAGGGAAGAAAAACTCCATTGATGGAAAGACAGGAGAGGTTTCTCAATACTCTAATTTCCCCTCCTCAACTCCTATCCTCGACTCCTATCCTCGAGACTTAGTCCCGCCTACAGGAGAGTGAAAGACTGAGGAGGGGAACCGAGGAGAGAGGAGGGGAAGCAGCAGGCGGTTAGAGAAATGAGAACTCCTCTCCTCTGAGCGGTCATTTTAAAGAGACGTCCATTAATGATGACAGGAGGCACAGCAGCCCTCTGTCTGATGGACAGATGTTTTCATGACGACTTATATATTTACTTTTAATTCATTCACAGTGCGGTATAATGAGACAATAACAGGCTACAGATGCGGACATATACACACATTTATATAAATATATACCATTTCAGAATCAAACAAGTATGAGAGCACTCTCATAATAACACAATCAGAGACTGGATATATCCCCCCCCCCCCCTCTCTCTGGTAGCTGAAATGGGGAATTGAAATTACGGGCCAACAGTTGTATTTACAAGTATTAAAAGTAAGCATAGGACACCAAACCAACTGAGACCCGTCTGTCCGCCGCATCTATAGGCACTGTACCACACACACACACACCCCCCCCCCCCACACACACACAGCTCCTAAAGCATAATAAGGCTACAGCTGTTGTGTATTTTATTATGTGAAGCACTAAATGGTCTTAGAAAAATATCGACTCTTTGTTAGTAGATATCTACTAAACTACAGCATACAAATACAGAGAGTAATGTAGGCCTGCTATACTGAGTGATACATATTTTACACACTGCTCTGCTTTCTGCACGGACCTCACAGCTCACATCGCCTCGCGATGAAAGCAGTTTCTAAAATAATATCCAGGGGACGCATGCAGAGCTGTCATTGGCTGAGATAAGTCCGGCCGTGCGTAACGCCTCCACCGTTTCCGGAAATGCATCCGCGAAGGACATGGAGGAGGACCCATCAGTGTCTCCTCGATCATAGCTCCTCTAGAGAGCCTCCTCAATGCTCGGTCCACGATGTGCATTTAGAAATTAGATGTCCTTCAACATGGCACGCTGAAATCCATTTCCGGGTCACTACCGGAGGAGTCGAGGAGGGGAAATTAGAGTATTGAGAAACCTCTCTGGCCATTCAGTAACCTTATTCGTTGGGAACATAACGTTGCTGAGCCTAGACCTGACCAACTGCAGCAACCCCAGATCATAACACTGCCCCCCAGGCTTGTACGGTAAGCACTAGGCATGATGGGTGCACCACTTCATCCGCCTCTCTGCTTACCCTGATGCGCCCATCTATGCATATAGAGGCCACTAAAGTGGGAACATTTGTAAAATCTTCACAAAGTGCCTTCATATTGATGTACGAAATGTTGAACAAGCTCTCCATCTTGTTTCTGGATGAAGTGTGTAAATGTGCTGCTCTGCTTTGTGTGCCTGCAGGTGTTGGAGCGGTTGCAGCAGAGAGGGTTCTGGATCACAGGGTCATGTGGCGGTGGAGTGGACTCATCCCAGTTTAGTGAATACATTCTACGGAGGGAGGGCCAAGGCAGCCGACACCCCCCCAACCTCATACAAATAAAACATGAACTCACAGACTGAGTAAGAAACTCCAGCAACTGTTTATCACAGCAAGAGCCGATTCACTTCAGCATGACAGAGAAAAAAACACTATATTGGAATATTTACCGCTGCACTGAAAACAGGCTGTATGGGTGACTGAGATTCAAGTCTTTTTTGATACTACTTAGCACATGAATTAGACGGTAGTATTATTACAGTATAAAATAGATTCATCGGCGCAGGGGAACAGTGGGAAAGGTGACATAGCATTAGCATTTATATTGAAATGAAATGGAGGCTAGCACTGTAGATTATATATTTGATCAATGTATATGTCATTTTATATTGTGATATAGTATATTTCCAGGGAATCAAATTGAAAAAACATTGATAGATAACAATGAGAGGCTCATGACTGTTTTTGTTTTATTCATCAAATAAATACCTGAAAATCAGGGCACTTCATCACATTGATGCAAAAAACATGTACATTCGTCCTGCTATAGAACAGTCCTGCTCAGAGATTTAGACATCGCCCACATTTCCCCCAGCAGTTGTTAAAGATAGACCTATCAAGTTATAAACATTTGGAAAAATAGAAAGTACAGTATGTATATTAACTGTGATTTTGACCAAACCTATTCATATTGTCCATGGTCTCAGACCACATGCTAAACACACATGCACTTTCATATCATGCTTATGTTTACAGCATGATGCAAAAATACACTCTTTGGAAATGACTGGTGGCTACAGCTCATCAAATTAGTGCATGTTTTTTTAGGGCTTACAACGCATTAAAGAGGCCCGCTTATTTTTCCGGTTCCCTGCCGAAACGCCTAGATTTGACTCGTTTATTTCCGTATTATAATGACATCACTAAGATACTCCCGCCTCTATTGGCTAGTGCTCTAACACAGTGCTTCTCAAAGTGTGGTCCGCGGACCACTGGTGGTCCGTAAGCGCCCCCTAGTGGTGAGTATATAGGTGAAATTTCACATTTGAAATTAATTAATTGACGTTTTCCGCACTCTCGTGCGAATAATTCCGCAATGGAGCAAGCTTAAGTTTAACGTTCAATTGCATCATATAGCCCAGCGCAACACCTTCATCACACATGTTGCCACTTCTTTGTACCAGTTTCAGGCGATTTGTAATCTGTTCTAGAAAAACGATGTGTTTTTGGATATTTGTGGAGTTAGGTGATCCGCGAGTGTTTTTTTATTGGTTAAGTGGTCCTTGGTATGAAAAAGTTTGAGAAACACTGCTCTAACACACTGTACATGGTAAGCTAAAGGGCTGGATGTTTTCGAAACATCTCTAAGTGGTGACCAATCACAAGAGAGCTGGCCAGTTAACCAATCAGAGCAGGCTGGGCTCTGGTTTCAGACAGAGGGTGAAAAGAGGTGCTGCAGCACAGGCAGTATGAGAAAAATAAAGCGCTTTTTGAACGTTGAAGCATCGAAACATGTCACATTAGAGGAACAAAATACAAATATGAACCTAAAAATAGAAGAATTTTTTTATGTTTATGTAAGAATGTTAAAGGTGGCTCGAGATACACTTTGTGTTATATTCCATGGAATGCTCTTAACATCCCGATAGCAATGAATATCTTAAATGCTTTGACAAAAAATCCATAAAAACATTTCATCTGTGGAAGCCATGGCGCAGTAAAAAGCACGACCAATCATTTTAGCCGGGCCGGCTAAAATAACTGGATGGCCTACCTGCCTGTCAGCCTTCCATCTGTGCACAAACTTATCTCGTGCCCTCATTGGTCATGTGCACGTTCGTTTGTGTTGGAGGAGGGGCTCTGTAAGGAAGTGGCAGATCTTTCCCGGCTGTGTATTTTCAAATTCTAGCGCACTCGAGCTGGTTTCTCCAAAATTACCTACCCCACCTTTAAGATACCTTTTTTCTAGTATATTGTGACTTAAAAAGTCTGACAGATTAATACTCATATTGGATTTTTCTGAAACTGTTCACCAAGGAGAAGATTATCATATCAATAATTTGTTTAATGTCAAAGATGTACATACTATCCTGCTGATAGGGCTTTTCATTTAGGAAGCTAACACAATTACAAAGTTTAAAGGATCTGTTGCTGTTCAGACTTGGATCACAGGTCTACAAATACAGTCTTAACCATTTCATAGCCAAGGCTATTTGTTATTATGCACTGTATATGTTGTATAGGTACTGCATATGTTCAAGGCAACTGTGTATAAATCATGAGGTAGAGCCTTGCATGTACCGTTGCATTATGGTGTACTACTTGCAGAGACCATCATGTACTTTATCATAAAGCAAATCCAAAGTGTTTGCATTTGGTAAAGTACACTTTTAGAGCACAACAGATTTATTTTATTTGTGACTTCCTGTAATATTTTTTATAATAAAATAATAGCAGAAGAATAATATACACAGAAAGGATTTGACTGTTTTTCAACCCAAAATGGCACATTTTTACAAATTCTAATTGGAAACGATGGTCTTTAGGAACAGAAACCCAGGCCAGCATTGTTAATATATATCATGTTTTCTCTGTTTTGCATAATTCTTGTGAGAACATTTTATGATGAATAAACTGGAAGTCATATCTGAAGCGCTTTGCAGTCTGCTTTGTTCTTTTGGCCAGGAGTTAAGAGAAGACGGATATCAATATTGCGTCTTGTTTTTCAGGTTAGACAAAAGCAAAAACACATATACCATGTTAATAGCAAAATCTAGAAAATATGGAGGTTGCATTTTCAAACTTTGAATAGAGACAAGCGAGCCATTTCAATTTCAAAAATATACATGTTATAGGAAATATATAACAGGAGACTGTCTAACTCATGTGTAACTCCTACATCGTTTTTTTCTTACTATTGTGGAGCTCCTCTAACTCAAAACAACCGATGATGATACAGATAACAGGATGTGATGAATTCAAAAAAATGTTTAATGGTCAAACAATACATGAAAAACAAAAATTCAACTGAGAATACTTCTACTTTTTCAACACTGTTCATAGAACACTTAACAGTAGTGTTTCCTAGAAGCTCTTGTCTTATTAACTCATCTTTTTAAATCATACTCATAGATTAATTAACAACAAAAGCAAATAAGTGCCGAAGAGGAGAAGCTGCTTTCCAACACTCCAGCACTACGTTCTGAACAACGTATTACAAAAATAAATAGATAACAAACAGAAATATATTAATCCAGGTTGCAAACAACTAACTAAGACTTACTGTGGATAATAATGAAAGCAATTCAATTATCACCTGTAGCAAATCAGAGCATGGCTTTGTACAGGGTGAGAGAATGGCGGAGGAAGCGATCCTGCTCCATACACAGCAGCAGGTCCCTCAGCATGACCCGGGACACTCTCTGTGCACACTGCCTGGGCAGCACAGCACCTGCCACACACACACGTAGAAATATGAGAGGGTTTTTCAGATATATTTGTATACAAATAACGATAGTCTTCATTATCATAAAGTAGCCCTGCACAGTGAAGCTACTGTTATTATGGCCAGGGTTTTGACACATTTTCATGTGCTGTGTTATATAGGCTTGTGTTTGGTCTGCAAAGGCTACAATCCCCAAAGTTCACTCCAAAGGGAGTTTCTCTCCGCCCCCTGCCTGAAACACCTCAATTGGACTCCTTCGTTTGATTCCATAACATATTGAAGTCACTATGTAACACTTGCACTTCTATTGGCTAGCGCTCCAAACACATTGTACTTGATAGGATACGGGCGGGACATCTCCAAGTGGTTAACCCAATCAGAGCAGACTGGGCTCTGGTTTCAGACAGAGGGTGAAAATAGGTGCTGCAGCACAGGCGGTATGAGAAACATAAAGAGCTCTTTGAGACATGTCACAGGAGAGGCTCAACATACAAACATGAGCCATGAGTTGATCCAAATGAATGACCTTTTCAACATAAATGAATATGAGTTAAGCCATTCTAAAATGATGAATAACATAAAACATTGTTCTTTCCCACGTGAAAAGTGATAAAGTTATATTACAATTTATGTTTTTACTAAGGCTGTACCAAAAAGCTGACATTCTAATCAGATGAATTCTTTATCGTAAATGAAGATTTTGTTCTGGCTGTGATTAGCATTGTATTGAGGATTATTACATGTTGAGGGTGATGTCATACATTTGACAAATAATACATTGAAATTCCTCATTTTTGAAAAGCCTTAACCAAAATTAAATGTTAAAATAAGTGAACATTTTGTACAGCCCTGTATCAGTAGCCCAATAACACGTTCCAACCGGTTCTCCACCCGAGCTCCATGCGTGAGAGTATCTGAGAGAATAGAGCTTCCTCTCCACTCACAGGAGCATCCCTCCTCCACCCGCCCCTGCATCAGTGTGAGCTGAGGTAAAGCCCGTTGCAGAGGTAGAGGGAAGCCCTGCGGCGGGTGAGAGGCGGCAGGCAGCCGGTTCCCGCTGGGTAATGGAGTTCAAAGGCAGCAGGAAGCATGTGCAGCTAACAGAGCGGTCCTCGTCTCTAAACCTACAGCAAGCAGGGCTCAACTTAAACGCACAGAGGTAAAGACTCAATGAGCTAAACTCACAGTCTCACTGATGCTGACTGTGGAGAGCTGCGGGCTTCCTGTGTGTCTGCCTGGACTCTATAGCACCTCGTTCCATCATCTTCTTCTTCGATATATCATTTGGCAAGTCTTCTGTTGGTCTTCATTCATTAGAATTCCACATCTAAACTGGTTAAGCTACGTAAGTGTTGGAGGTTGTCTTAGTGCATCAGACAAGCAGTCAGTGCCTCTGCACCAGGAACAGCAAATGTGTTGTCTCTGTGTCCACTTAACATCAATCAGACATGACACAATTCCATCAGATTAATGATAAAAACATAGAGGGACCATTATTCAACTTCTGAAATCCTCCTCCTGCTGCCTTGATATTATTCCAACAGGATTTTTCAAAGATGTTTTGCCTTGCATGGCCGTCAGAACTACTTCATATAGTAAACCAAAATCTCTTCACTCAGGTATTTTTCCACAGGCCCTGAAAACTGCAGTCATTAAACCGCTCTTAAAAAGAATAATCTAGATGCTTCAGTAATGAACAATTACAGGCCCATATCAAACCTCCCATTTCTAGGTAAAATCATTGAAAAAGTGTGTTTTTCAACAGTTGAGTAATTTCTTGCATTTAAATAGTTGTTTCGATGTGTTCCAGTCAGGCTTTCGTCCAAACCACAGCACTGAGACTGCTCTTGTAAAGGTCTTTAATGACATCCACTTAAACACAGACAGTGGCAGAACTTCAGTGTTAGTATTATTAGATCTCAGTGCTGCGTTTGACACTGTTGACCACAGCATATTACTAGACCGACTGGAAAACTGGATGGGACTTTCGGAAACAGTTCTAAATTGGTTTGAATCCTACTTAAAGGATAGAAACAACTTTGTTTCTCTAGGTACATACACATCTGAGTTGACAAATATGACATGTGGGGTTCCTCAAGGCTCCATCTTGGGGCCTCTTCTTTTTAACATCTACATGCTACCACTGGCTCAGATAATGAAGAACAACAACATAAGTTACCATAGCTATGCAGATGACACACAAATGTACGTAACAATTTCACCAGGAGACTATGCTCCAATTCAAACACTGAGTAAGTGCATTGAACAAATCAATGACTGGATATGTCAGAACTTTCTCCAATTAAACAAAGATAAAACTGAGGTAATGGTTTTTGGAGCCAAGGCAGAACGTTTAAAAGTTAGCGCTGAGCTTCAGTCTGCAATGTTCAAACCAACAGATAAAGCCAAAAATCTAGGTGTAGTCATAGACTCTGACCTGAGTTTCAACAGTCACATTAAAACAGTTACTAAATTAGCCTACTATCACCTAAAGAATATATCTAGGATTAAAAGACTAATGTCACAGCGGGATTTGGAAAAACTTGTCCATGCCTTTATCTTCAGTAGACTCGACTAAAAAATCTATTAGAAAGCTGCAGCTGATTCAGAACGCCGCTGCTCGAGTCCTCACTAACAGTAAGAAAGTGGATCACATCACTCCAGTTCTGAAGTCTTTACACTGGCTTCCTGTGTGTCAAAGAATAGATTTCAAAATATTGCTGCTGGTTTATAAAGCACTGAATGGTTTAGGCCCAAAATACATTACTGACCTCCTGCTAAATTATGAACCATCCAGATCTCTCAGGTCTTCAGGGACTGGTCAGCTTTCTGTCCCCAGAGTCAGAACTAAACATGGTAAAGCAGCATTCAGTTATTATGCTCCAAATATCTGGAACAAACTCCCAGAAACCTGCAGGTCCGCTGCAACTCTGACTACTTTTAAATCCAGGCTGAAGACTTTTCTTTTTGTCGCTGCTTTTAATTGAACTATTCATATCTTAAACTGCACTGTAACTTTTATCCATGTATTTTTCCTTTTAATGTTTTTTAATGCTTAATGTCTTTCATTTTTTGTAAAGTACTTTGAATTGCCTTGCGTTG
>NC_047506.1:35162873-35191510 GCF_902827115.2 Pseudochaenichthys georgianus
TGTTTCGGTTCATTGCTCCAAGAGTTTCTATCACAAAGAAGTACATTAACACCAATCACATCATTAAAAAGGCAGCGCTAAGACTGCTCCTTTTTCACTTTTATGAAGCAATCTTGTTACAGATGGGCATCTGTTTAATGCCCGTTATATAGTGACGCCTGTTGGCGCTTTGGTGAACTGCATGCTGACACAGGCTTACACTTTGATGTACTATATGCGCAGACGCTGGAGGGTACATGTGATGGAGTTGTGAGTTACTAAAATAAAGCTGCAGACTGAAACAAATCCCTCATCTACTAAAGAGTTCAGACGGTCAAACTAAGAAGGAACGTACTCAGAGACACAAACGCCTCCAACATCATTGGCTGTGAGTCTGTGCCCATGCCGCATTGCCTCAGTTGATTCAACTAGCAACTGCCGTGGCATCATTTGGATAATCTGCTGCAATGTTACCAGAGTTGCATTCATTTTCCCGCCAATATCTTGTATTTATGATGGGAGAGTGGCACCACTGCGCAAAGTCTTCTTCAGCACATCCCAAAGATCCTCAATGGAGCTCAGGTCTGGACTCTGTGGTGGCCAATCCATGAGTGTAAAGGATGTCTCCTGTTCCCCGAAGCACTCATTCACTATGTGAGCCCGATAAATCCTGGCATTGTCAACGATTGAATATGCCCGCTGCCAATCAGGGAAGAAAAAACTCCATTGATGGAAAGACAGGAGAGGTTCTCAATACTCTAATTTCCCCTCCTCAACTCCTATCCTCGACTCCTATCCTCGAGACTTAGTCCCGCCTACAGGAGAGTGAAAGACTGAGGAGGGGAACCGAGGAGAGAGTGAGGGGAAGCAGCAGGCGGTTAGAGAAATGAGAACTCCTCTCCTCTGAGCGGTCATTTTAAAGAGACGTCCATTAATGATGACAGGAGGCACAGCAGCCCTCTGTCTGATGGACAGATGTTTTCATGACGACTTATATATTTACTTTTAATTCATTCACAGTGCGGTATAATGAGACAATAACAGGCTACAGATGCGGACATATACACACATTTATATAATATATACCATTTCAGAATCAAACAAGTATGAGAGCACTCTCATAATAACACAATCAGAGACTGGATATATCCCCCCCCCCCCTCTCTCTGGTAGCTGAAATGGGGGAATTGAAATTACGGGCCAACAGTTGTATTTACAAGTATTAAAAGTAAGCATAGGACACCAAACCAACTGAGACCCGTCTGTCCGCCGCATCTATAGGCACTGTACCACACACACACACACCCCCCCCCCACACACACACAGCTCCTAAAGCATAATAAGGCTACAGCTGTTGTGTATTTTATTATGTGAAGCACTAAATGGTCTTAGAAAAATATCGACTCTTTGTTAGTAGATATCTACTAAACTACAGCATACAAATACAGAGAGTAATGTAGGCCTGCTATACTGAGTGATACATATTTTACACACTGCTCTGCTTCTGCACGGACCTCACAGCTCACATCGCCTCGCGATGAAAGCAGTTTCTAAAATAATATCCAGGGGACGCATGCAGAGCTGTCATTGGCTGAGATAAGTCCGGCCGTGCGTAACGCCTCCACCGTTTCCGGAAATGCATCCGCGAAGGACATGGAGGAGGACCCATCAGTGTCTCCTCGATCATAGCTCCTCTAGAGAGCCTCCTCAATGCTCGGTCCACGATGTGCATTTAGAAATTAGATGTCCTTCAACATGGCACGCTGAAATCCATTTCCGGGTCACTACCGGAGGAGTCGAGGAGGGGAAATTAGAGTATTGAGAAACCTCTCTGGCCATTCAGTAACCTTATTCGTTGGGAACATAACGTTGCTGAGCCTAGACCTGACCAACTGCAGCAACCCCAGATCATAACACTGCCCCCCAGGCTTGTACGGTAAGCACTAGGCATGATGGGTGCACCACTTCATCCGCCTCTCTGCTTACCCTGATGCGCCCATCTATGCATATAGAGGCCACTAAAGTGGGAACATTTGTAAAATCTTCACAAAGTGCCTTCATATTGATGTACGAAATGTTGAACAAGCTCTCCATCTTGTTCTGGATGAAGTGTGTAAATGTGCTGCTCTGCTTTGTGTGCCTGCAGGTGTTGGAGCGGTTGCAGCAGAGAGGGTTCTGGATCACAGGGTCATGTGGCGGTGGAGTGGACTCATCCCAGTTTAGTGAATACATTCTACGGAGGGAGGGCCAAGGCAGCCGACACCCCCCCAACCTCATACAAATAAAACATGAACTCACAGACTGAGTAAGAAACTCCAGCAACTGTTTATCACAGCAAGAGCCGATTCACTTCAGCATGACAGAGAAAAAAACACTATATTGGAATATTTACCGCTGCACTGAAAACAGGCTGTATGGGTGACTGAGATTCAAGTCTTTTTTGATACTACTTAGCACATGAATTAGACGGTAGTATTATTACAGTATAAAATAGATTCATCGGTGCAGGGGAACAGTGGGAAAGGTGACATAGCATTAGCATTTATATTGAAATGAAATGGAGGCTAGCACTGTAGATTATATATTTGATCAATGTATATGTCATTTTATATTGTGATATAGTATATTTCCAGGGAATCAAATTGAAAAAACATTGATAGATAACAATGAGAGGCTCATGACTGTTTTTGTTTTATTCATCAAATAAATACCTGAAAATCAGGGCACTTCATCACATTGATGCAAAAAACATGTACATTCGTCCTGCTATAGAACAGTCCTGCTCAGAGATTTAGACATCGCCCACATTTTCCCCAGCAGTTGTTAAAGATAGACCTATCAAGTTATAAACATTTGGAAAAATAGAAAGTACAGTATGTATATTAACTGTGATTTTGACCAAACCTATTCATATTGTCCATGGTCTCAGACCACATGCTAAACACACATGCACTTTCATATCATGCTTATGTTTACAGCATGATGCAAAAATACACTCTTTGGAAATGACTGGTGGCTACAGCTCATCAAATTAGTGCATGTTTTTTTTAGGGCTTACAACGCATTAAAGAGGCCCGCTTATTTTTCCGGTTCCCTGCCGAAACGCCTAGATTTGACTCGTTTATTTCCGTATTATAATGACATCACTAAGATACTCCCGCCTCTATTGGCTAGTGCTCTAACACAGTGCTTCTCAAAGTGTGGTCCGCGGACCACTGGTGGTCCGTAAGCGCCCCCTAGTGGTGAGTATATAGGTGAAATTTCACATTTGAAATTAATTAATTGACGTTTTCCGCACTCGTGCGAATAATTCCGCAATGGAGCAAGCTTAAGTTTAACGTTCAATTGCATCATATAGCCCAGCGCAACACCTTCATCACACATGTTGCCACTTCTTTGTACCAGTTTCAGGCGATTTGTAATCTGTTCTAGAAAAACGATGTGTTTTTGGATATTTGTGGAGTTAGGTGATCCGCGAGTGTTTTTTTATTGGTTAAGTGGTCCTTGGTATGAAAAAGTTTGAGAAACACTGCTCTAACACACTGTACATGGTAAGCTAAAGGGCTGGATGTTTTCGAAACATCTCTAAGTGGTTGACCAATCACAAGAGAGCTG
Source organism: Pseudochaenichthys georgianus (assembly GCF_902827115.2). Lineage (NCBI taxonomy): Eukaryota > Metazoa > Chordata > Actinopteri > Perciformes > Channichthyidae > Pseudochaenichthys > Pseudochaenichthys georgianus. The sequence goes on from NC_047506.1 coordinate 35,166,468, forward strand.
GCCAGTTAACCAATCAGAGCAGGCTGGGCTCTGGTTTCAGACAGAGGGTGAAAAGAGGTGCTGCAGCACAGGCAGTATGAGAAAAATAAAGCGCTTTTTGAACGTTGAAGCATCGAAACATGTCACATTAGAGGAACAAAATACAAATATGAACCTAAAAATAGAAGAATTTTTTTATGTTTATGTAAGAATGTTAAAGGTGGCTCGAGATACACTTTGTGTTATATTCCATGGAATGCTCTTAACATCCCGATAGCAATGAATATCTTAAATGCTTTGACAAAAAAATCCATAAAAACATTTCATCTGTGGAAGCCATGGCGCAGTAAAAAGCACGACCAATCATTTTAGCCGGGCCGGCTAAAATAACTGGATGGCCTACCTGCCTGTCAGCCTTCCATCTGTGCACAAACTTATCTCGTGCCCTCATTGGTCATGTGCACGTTCGTTTGTGTTGGAGGAGGGGCTCTGTAAGGAAGTGGCAGATCTTTCCCGGCTGTGTATTTTCAAATTCTAGCGCACTCGAGCTGGTTTCTCCAAAATTACCTACCCCACCTTTAAGATACCTTTTTTCTAGTATATTGTGACTTAAAAAGTCTGACAGATTAATACTCATATTGGATTTTTCTGAAACTGTTCACCAAGGAGAAGATTATCATATCAATAATTTGTTTAATGTCAAAGATGTACATACTATCCTGCTGATAGGGCTTTTCATTTAGGAAGATAACACAATTACAAAGTTTAAAGGATCTGTTGCTGTTCAGACTTGGATCACAGGTCTACAAATACAGTCTTAACCATTTCATAGCCAAGGCTATTTGTTATTATGCACTGTATATGTTGTATAGGTACTGCATATGTTCAAGGCAACTGTGTATAAATCATGAGGTAGAGCCTTGCATGTACCGTTGCATTATGGTGTACTACTTGCAGAGACCATCATGTACTTTATCATAAAGCAAATCCAAAGTGTTTGCATTTGGTAAAGTACACTTTTAGAGCACAACAGATTTATTTTATTTGTGACTTCCTGTAATATTTTTTATAATAAAATAATAGCAGAAGAATAATATACACAGAAAGGATTTGACTGTTTTTCAACCCAAAATGGCACATTTTTACAAATTCTAATTGGAAACGATGGTCTTTAGGAACAGAAACCCAGGCCAGCATTGTTAATATATATCATGTTTTCTCTGTTTTGCATAATTCTTGTGAGAACATTTTATGATGAATAAACTGGAAGTCATATCTGAAGCGCTTTGCAGTCTGCTTTGTTCTTTTGGCCAGGAGTTAAGAGAAGACGGATATCAATATTGCGTCTTGTTTTTCAGGTTAGACAAAAGCAAAAACACATATACCATGTTAATAGCAAAATCTAGAAAATATGGAGGTTGCATTTTCAAACTTTGAATAGAGACAAGCGAGCCATTTCAATTTCAAAAATATACATGTTATAGGAAATATATAACAGGAGACTGTCTAACTCATGTGTAACTCCTACATCGTTTTTTTCTTACTATTGTGGAGCTCCTCTAACTCAAAACAACCGATGATGATACAGATAACAGGATGTGATGAATTCAAAAAAATGTTTAATGGTCAAACAATACATGAAAAACAAAAAATTCAACTGAGAATACTTCTACTTTTTCAACACTGTTCATAGAACACTTAACAGTAGTGTTTCCTAGAAGCTCTTGTCTTATTAACTCATCTTTTTAAATCATACTCATAGATTAATTAACAACAAAAGCAAATAAGTGCCGAAGAGAGAAGCTGCTTTCCAACACTCCAGCACTACGTTCTGAACAACGTATTACAAAATAAATAGATAACAAACAGAAATATATTAATCCAGGTGCAAACAAACTAACTAAAGACTTACTGTGGATAATAATGAAAGCAATTCAATTATCACCTGTAGCAAATCAGAGCATGGCTTTGTACAGGGTGAGAGAATGGCGGAGGAAGCGATCCTGCTCCATACACAGCAGCAGGTCCCTCAGCATGACCCGGGACACTCTCTGTGCACACTGCCTGGGCAGCACAGGCACCTGCCACACACACACGTAGAAATATGAGAGGGTTTTTCAGATATATTTGTATACAAATAACGATAGTCTTCATTATCATAAAGTAGCCCTGCACAGTGAAGCTACTGTTATTATGGCCAGGGTTTGACACATTTTCATGTGCTGTGTTATATAGGCTTGTGTTTGGTCTGCAAAGGCTACAATCCCAAAGTTCACTCCAAAGGGAGTTTCTCTCCGCCCCCTGCCTGAAACACCTCAATTGGACTCCTTCGTTTGATTCCATAACATATTGAAGTCACTATGTAACACTTGCACTTCTATTGGCTAGCGCTCCAACACATTGTACTTGATAGGATACGGGCGGGACATCTCCAAGTGGTTAACCAATCAGAGCAGACTGGGCTCTGGTTTCAGACAGAGGGTGAAAATAGGTGCTGCAGCACAGGCGGTATGAGAAACATAAAGAGCTCTTTGAGACATGTCACAGGAGAGGCTCAACATACAAACATGAGCCATGAGTTGATCCAAATGAATGACCTTTTCAACATAAATGATCTGAGTTAATGCCATTCTAAAATGATGAATAAATAAAACATTGTTCTTTCCCACTGTGAAAAGTGAAAGTTATATTACAATTTATGTTTTACTAAGGCTGTACCAAAAAGCTGACATTCTAATCAGATGAATTACTTTATCGTAAATGAAGATTTTGTTCTGGCTGTGATTAGCATTTGTATTGAGGATTATTACATGTGAGGGTGATGTCATAACATTTGACAAAATACATTGAAATCCTCATTTGAAAGCCTTAACCAAAATTAAAATGTTAAAATAAGTGACATTTTGTACAGCCCTGTATCAGTAGCCCAATAACACGTTCCACCGGTTCTCCACCCGAGCTCATGAGTGAAGAGTATCTGAGAGAATAGAGCTTCCTCTCCACTCACAGGAGCATCCCTCCTCCACCGCCCCTGCATCAGTGTGAGCTGAGGTAAAGCCGTTGCAGAGGTAGAGGAAGCCCTGCGGCGGTGAGAGGCGGCAGGCAGCCGGTTCCGCTGGGTAATGGAGTTCAAAGGCAGCAGGAAGCATGTGCAGCTAACAGAGCGTCCTCGTCTCTAAACCTACAGCAAGCAGGGCTCAACTTAAACGCACAGAGGTAAAGACTCAATGAGCTAAACTCACAGTCTCACTGATGCTGACTGTGGAGAGCTGCGGGCTTCCTGTGTGTCTGCCTGGACTCTATAGCACCTCGTTCCATCATCTTCTTCTTCGATATATCATTTGGCAAGTCTTCTGTTGGTCTTCATTCATTAGAATTCCACATCTAAACTGGTTAAGCTACGTAAGTGTTGGAGGTTGTCTTAGTGCATCAGACAAGCAGTCAGTGCCTCTGCACCAGGAACAGCAAATGTGTTGTCTCTGTGTCCACTTAACATCAATTCAGACATGACACAATTCCATCAGATTAATGATAAAAACATAGAGGACATTATTCAACTTCTGAAATCCTCCTCCTGCTGCCTTGATATTATTCCAACAGGATTTTTCAAAGATGTTTTGCCTTGCATGGCCTCAGAACTACTTCATATAGTAAACAAATCTCTTCACTCAGGTATTTTTCCACAGGCCCTGAAAACTGCAGTCATTAAACCGCTCTTAAAAAAGAATAATCTAGATGCTTCAGTAATGAACAATTACAGGCCCATATCAAACCTCCCATTTCTAGGTAAAATCATTGAAAAAGTTGTTTTTCAACAGTTGAGTAATTTCTTGCATTTAAATAGTTGTTTCGATGTGTTCCAGTCAGGCTTTCGTCCAAACCACAGCACTGAGACTGCTCTTGTAAAGGTCTTTAATGACATCCACTTAAACACAGACAGTGGCAGAACTTCAGTGTTAGTATTATTAGATCTCAGTGCTGCGTTTGACACTGTTGACCACAGCATATTACTAGACCGACTGGAAAACTGGGATGGGACTTTCGGAAACAGTTCTAAATTGGTTTGAATCCTACTTAAAGGATAGAAACAACTTTGTTTCTATAGGTAAATACACATCTGAGTTGACAAATATGACATGTGGGGTTCCTCAAGGCTCCATCTTGGGGCCTCTTCTCTTTAACATCTACATGCTACCACTGGCTCAGATAATGAAGAACAACAAAATAAGTTACCATAGCTATGCAGATGACACACCAATTTACGTAACAATTTCACCAGGAGACTATGCTCCAATTCAAACACTGAGTAAGTGCATTGAACAAATCAATGACTGGATATGTCAGAACTTTCTCCAATTAAACAAAGATAAAACTGAGGTAATGGTTTTTGGAGCCAAGGCAGAACGTTTAAAAGTTAGCGCTGAGCTTCAGTCTGCAATGTTCAAACCAACAGATAAAGCCAAAAATCTAGGTGTAGTCATAGACTCTGACCTGAGTTTCAACAGTCACATTAAAACAGTTACTAAATTAGCCTACTATCACCTAAAGAATATATCTAGGATTAAAAGACTAATGTCACAGCGGGATTTGGAAAAACTTGTCCATGCCTTTATCTTCAGTAGACTCGACTAAAAAATCTATTAGAAAGCTGCAGCTGATTCAGAACGCCGCTGCTCGAGTCCTCACTAACAGTAAGAAAGTGGATCACATCACTCCAGTTCTGAAGTCTTTACACTGGCTTCCTGTGTGTCAAAGAATAGATTTCAAAATATTGCTGCTGGTTTATAAAGCACTGAATGGTTTAGGCCCAAAATACATTACTGACCTCCTGCTAAATTATGAACCATCCAGATCTCTCAGGTCTTCAGGGACTGGTCAGCTTTCTGTCCCCAGAGTCAGAACTAAACATGGTAAAGCAGCATTCAGTTATTATGCTCCAAATATCTGGAACAAACTCCCAGAAACCTGCAGGTCCGCTGCAACTCTGACTACTTTTAAATCCAGGCTGAAGACTTTTCTTTTTGTCGCTGCTTTTAATTGAACTATTCATATCTTAAACTGCACTGTAACTTTTATCCATGTATTTTTCCTTTTAATGTTTATTTTAATGCTTAATGTCTTTCATTTTTTGTAAAGTACTTTGAATTGCCTTGCGTTGAAAAGTGCTATATAAATAAACTTGCCTTGCCTTAGTGTAAGAAACATGAGCAGCTTGGAAAAGGGGTGTTATAGTCCATCATTACACGGCTTAGTAAAACAACTCAATTCTGATTGGTCAATTTGGAAATTCAGCGGTCTGTTCTTTCTTAATAGCAGAACGCTGCTCAGGTTGTCTGATCAAGGGACTGTGTGCAGTCATATCAATCCAAAGGAGTAAGTCCGGTCAATCTTATGTCAGCTTTGGCCAATAAAACATTAATTGTCCTCTATCTGAGAACACTGTGGAATGCTTTTTGAATAATCACTTTTATATTTGTGGAGAGAAACTTTGGATTTAGGAGCCCTAAACTGTCCCCAGTAAAGAAAGAGAGAAAGAACAAGTAAACTGCTCAAGAGAAGTAAAGAGGAGGACGTCAAAGAAATCAGCAGAAGGTAGACAGGAAGTAAACACTAAAGGGGACAGCAGAAGAAGACAGACAGGAGCTAAACACCAACAGGAACACAGAGTAGAGGTTTCTCAATTCTTAAATGTTCCCTCCTCGACTCCTATCCTCGACTCCTATCCTCAAGACTTGGTCCCGCCCACAGGAGATGCGAGCGGAGGAACCGAGGAGGGGAAGCAGCAGGTGGTTAGAGAAATGAGAACTCCTCTCTTCTGAGCGGTCATTTTAAAGAGACGTCCATTAATGATGACAGGAGGCACATCAGCCCTCTGTCTGATGGACAGATGTGTTCATGACGACTTATATATTTACTTTTAATTCATTCACAGTGCGGTATAATGAGACAATAACAGGCTACAGATGCGGGGACACACACACATATTTATATATATATATATACCATTTCAGAATCAAACAAGTATGAGAGCACTCTCATAATAACGTAACACAATCAGAGACTGGATATATCCCCCCCCTCTCTCTGGTAGCTGAAATGGGGAATTTAAATTACAGGCCAAAAGTTGTATTTACAAGTATTAAAAGTAAGCATAGGACACCAAACCAACTGAGACCCGTCTGTCCGCCACATCTACACACTGTACAACACACACCAACACACTGTACCACACACACCTACACACTGTACCACACACACCTACTGCTCCTAAAGCATAATCAGGCTACAGCCGTTGTGTATTTTATTATGTGAAGCACTAAATGGTCTTAGAAAAATATTGACTCTTTAGTTTAGTAGATAACTACAAACAAAGCAAATAAAGAGAGTAGGCCTGTTATACTGAGTGATATATATATTGTACACACTGCTCTGCTTTCTGCACGGACCTCACAGCTGTTCTCACTGTAAACATCGCATCGCGATGAAAGCCGTTTCTAAAATAATATCCAGGGGATGCATACAGAGCTGTCAACCTCTCTGTGAAGGTCAGGTTTAATGCAGGATGCTGCTTTGTTGCTTCTGTACTCTGTGCTCTTTCATTCCAGTAAAACCATCAGAAACCAGTAGAAACCACTATTTGACAAATAAACAAAACAATTGACAAAACTTTGAACTATGAAATATATTAAACTTTGGTGAGCTTCAGCGGGGTAATGCCATATAGGAGATCCCTCACAAATACCCAGGGGTTAAATTGGGCTGGGGCTGTCCGGGGCTAAGCCTGGCACATAGGACGATGCTCTGACGTCATCACCCTCACACATTTGTCATATCTTTACAAAAAACGATATATATGTTAAGACTTTTCTCGTTCTTAATATAGACTATATTTAGGGTCGATATGTGTTGACCTTACTTTAAAATAGCAGATCTCTGTGACCGGATATAGTTTGGCTTAGACCTCGGCCCCAGGAGGACGCATACAGTAAAACAGTGAAACAACAGTTTCATGTTGTCGTTGCTGTGGACCTTCTTAATACCTTGGAAAATGCCGTTTAATACTTTTTAATAGCCTTAATTTTCGCTAAATTGATTTATCAACTTTTAATACTTTTTAAGACCCCGCGGACACCCTACTTTAAGACGACTGCATCTATTATGAGCAAAAACAAATATTGTTAATGCTCAACTCATGTTCAGTAACCCAAAACAGGTACTGATACCGCATTTATTAGGAAGGAGGATGTTTTTATGAACGACAAACTTAAATATTATCTCCCTTTTTTTCTATTAGATGCGCAACTTGTAATCACCGCTGCTTTGAGTTCCTCTTTTGACCAGACATTTTGTTTTTCTTCACTCATAACAAACCATTTCCTCCACATTTCTCATGTCAATGAACTTCCTGCACCAGCTGTTTCACATTAAAAGCCTTACAGCAGTTCAAATGACACGAGTCATTAGAAAATGTGTTTGTAGGCTTTTAATGTGAAATTAGAGTCTCATCGCAGTCCTCGATGTATTTTTCAGCCCAAAGACCTACCTGGCCCTCAGTGAGCTCCAGGGGCCTCTTCCTGCGGGGTCCGATGGCAGCCAGAGCCGTGAGGTTGGCCTCTCTCTGCTGAACCTGAGCCTGTTCCATCTGCTGCATCTGAAGAGAGTAGAGACACGGGATTATATAGTATAATATTTAGACATGTATAATAATTGTTGGGGCTATTCAGCTGGCACATAGACTGTGTGGTCGAATCTCACGAAACACATACACACCTCTTTGGCTCTTTGCTTGAGCAGCAGAAGCTGTGGGTCTTCAGTGTGAGAGCGACTCTGGGATCACAGACATATTGAGTTAGTAATACTGAAACAAATAGAATGTGGTGTGATCTAAAATAACATTGACATTTTAACAAAAAAGACCATTTTAAATCCTTCAAATGGTTAGCTTTATAGTATACTCATCTTGGTTGTGTAGATTAAATTACTTTTGTCGAATAAAAAAAAGTAAATGTCGTATAAGTAAAAAAGGGGCAGGCTTCTTTCTGGCCCAGCTTACTCTGGCCAATCGCAGCAGCCTCTCTCTCTCCTCGTCATCCTTCCTCTTCTTCTTCAAACTCTCCACTTCCTCCAGGAAGCGAAGCTGGGAGCGCACATCGCTAACTTTGCTATGCCAACAGTCCTCCTGCACACACAATTTATGATTACTAATGATGATCAACACTGTTCAACAACATGAGTGCCATTATGCACAGAAAGAATACTCAGCAAAACAAGAAATATGACAAATAGCTGCATTGACAATGAGCCATATAAATGACATCAATGACATTATATAATGTGAAAAGGATGTGTAAAAGCTAGCACAAATCTTTGTAGTAACAAGAAACCAACCAAACTGCTGTATGACACGTATAATAATAATAATAATAATAGTAGTAATACACATCATTTGGAGGCGCCTTTCAAGGCACCCAAGCTCGCCTGTCAATGAATAAAATAAATGCTCTAACAGCAAATCAGCAAATTATAAAATACAGACAGGGAAGACATCAAAGTAGACAATAAATTCAAAAGCAGATCAGTATGGACCAGCGGTCGGCAACCCTAGGCACGCGCGCCACCATTGGCACGCAGCACCGTAACCAGTGGCACACTAGGAATAAGTGTGCAAAATATTAAAATTGTATTTTCGGACCCTGAACGAGACCGCCGCCAGAGCACGTCTCCCCGTTACCTGCAGAAGGAAGCCATGCACACAACGCAGCGCAGAAGGATAACTTCTAGGCCCCGCTCTCTTTAACTCCAGTTGACTTTCTGCTGCTTTCCTCCGTGGTGAAACCATCAGGGGTGTAGTGCTGCCGGCACTTCACTAATTGCAGTACCCATAAGGAGCTGTACAAATAATGCAGTTTTTGCGTGGCTGTGTCTTAAGTTGAAAGCCCAGTGGCGATCTGCTCATTTCTCATCAAAATAACATGCTACACAGGGGCGGACTGGCCATCTGTGAGTTCTGGAGAATCACAGAATGGACATTATTATTATGCCTTTTAAACAAATTATTTAAATGTGTTTAAACGGCATCATGTAAGTTGCGCTGACAGGTGAAAGAGGTCCACACACTGCTTCTCCGCAGCAAGGCTCCCCCGTTGACAGTTCACGATCGTCTTTTTTTTTTTTTTTTTTAAATGGCACTTCATATCAAAAAGGTTCTGACCCCTGGTATGGAGGGACATGACAGTAGTGAAATGAGCTAACCAGATCTTTAATGTAAATGCTAATCTGAACAGTTGAGTTTTGACTGACCACACACACACACACACACACACACACACACACACACACACACACACACACACACACACACACACACACCACACACACACACACACACACACACACACACACACACACACACACACACACACACACACACACACACACACACACACACACACACACACACACACACACACACACACACACACACACACACACACACACACACACACACACACACACACACACACACACACACACACACACACACACACACACACACACACACACACACACACACACACACACACACACACACACACACACACACACACACACACACACACACACACACACACACACACACCTTCAGGGCTGCCTTGCGGTGGTCTGCCATCACGGTGAGCTTCTCCAGCAGCCCCCGCAGAAACTCCAGTGTGGCATGAGACACCAGAGCCCCCACCTCCGGACCCACCTCCGTCAGCCCCAGACCCTGACCTGACACCGCAAACAACAAGAGGCAGAGACACATCATAGCAGGGGGGTGACCATCATTCAGCCCACAGGATGGATTTCCAAAGTGTGAAAATGACAGAGAAGACATTAACTGCATTTTTCACATTTTTTTCATGTATTTTGTATGTACACATTTTAAACATTTACAAGACAGGGGGATAACTTAACGTTCTTCCCTAATAGTTCCCACTTTAGTTTGTTTGGTGGTGTGTCAGTTCAGGGTTTGCTACACAGATGTAGAAAGGGATGTACAATAACTTGCTTTGATTCTAAGGGAACATTTGTATTGTTCAGTTCTAGATAATGTGTTTAGATACACTGTGATCTGTAAGTTTGAATGCATATGTGAAGTCATTGAAATTGCACTCATTTTCTTAAGACATGTCAGGTTGTTCATATTGTTTTGTAAAAGATAGTTAATTAAATGTGAACATTTGCAGAAAGTACATCTTAGTACAAATTTGGCCCCTGAACTAAAAAGAGTTTGACACCCCCAGCATTATAGCTAAACTTGTAAGGAAAATTGTTAAAAACACAACATGTTAGCTTAAACAACAATATTTAGTGTTAAAAATTGTTAATGGTACTTGGCGTGGCTTCAATGAATACGTGAAATCTAATTCTAAATGTCGCCTGGCACCATTTTCATACTCATATGTTTAGGCCTGTGTTGGTTGGTTTCTTTGTGTGTGAGAGAATCTGCTATTTGTTGATGTCATGCTGTCTGCATGTAGCTGTTCAACTACAGTATGGAAGAAGAGGACCAAGGCCCCCCTGTTTCCTTCCAGGGGTCAGTCTGACATTGTGGAGGATTCTAAGAACTCCAGCCAAAAGCCGCCATTTCTTCAGAGGAGCTTCAGGTCCTTCATCGTCTGCAAGACACTTCCATTTCCCCCCCATGAACTGTGGGGTTCCTTTGGGAGTTTTTCCTTGTCCGATCTGAGGGTCTCAGGACAGAGGGTGTTTTATTCGTATTCTGTGGTATCTGCTGCAGTGTGCCGGGGAGCAGGCAGAGGGCAGCAGCCTCAACAAACTGATCCCCAGGGCCAGGGATGTTAGGGGGGTTCTTTTTACTTTCATATTTTAGGTCAGGGGTGCCCAACCTTTTTTGAACCGAGAGCTACTTTTAAAGTTGCCAGTCTGCCGAGATCTACCAGTCCAAATAGAGAGGCGTAGCCATTACTGACAGCCTACCAGGTAAATACACACTTCTACTTGTATAAAACTGACCTTTGTACGATGAATACTTCATAAAATACTGCAGATCCTTTATCTTACCTCTTTCTAATCTACACTAGTGTTGCACGGTGTACCGATACTTGAAAGGTACCGCGATACCCTGCCATTAAAAACGGTACGATTCCTCCGTTTCATTAGTATCGGTACTTTAAGAATGACGGGGGAAAGTACTCCCGTGAAAAAACGCCGTTTAATAAGAGCCGTGTGTGTTCAGCGCTCTGCTTCCACTCCCTGCACTGCAGACGTGCCTGCTGTCCCGCTCCTCTCAAGCACGTTCTAAGTCCCTCCCCTCTCTCTTGCACGCGGCCACGCGCTAGCTGCCAGAGCATGTGAGAAAACGAGAAGCATGGCTGCAAGTGGGAGTGCAACTGCCGCTGCGCCTCGGCTTGTTGACAAAAAAGACGCCAGAAGTCTGTGAACGGGCCGTTCAGGTGTTCAGAGCAGAGCTTCCTGTCGGAGCAGCAGAGCGTGATGTGCACTGAAAAGTTTTTCTGTCGCAATATTATCGTTGAGCAAACTTAACTAGCAAACTAGCATCACTATCTGCTAAGGTTAGCTTTAGCCTTCGTTTTCTATTAGTTTTTTTCATAGGCTATAAACGGAGGTGGTATAAGTAGCCTATATATCTTGTACTTGAGTAAAAGTAGAAGTACCCAGGTCTTGTACTTGAGTTAAAGTAGAAGTACCAGAATGTAGGAACAATCCTGCAATCAAAATGTTCCTCAAATAAAAGTACAAAAGTATTATCATCAAAATATAGTTAAAGTAGCGACAGTAAAAGTAGAAGTGCTCAGGTCTTGTACTAGAAGCACCAGAGTGTAGGAATACTCTGTTACAGTAAAAGTACTGCATTCAAAATGTTCCTCAAGTAAAAGTATTAAAGTAACGACAGTAAAAGTAGTCATTGTGCAGCTTGGTCCATTTCAGAATAATATATATGATATGTTTTATAATGATTGATCATGAAAGTGTTCTCAAAGCTGGTAAATGTGCAGCTAGTTTGAATGACTTTGTAGACTGCAGGGTAGCTGGTGAAGGTGCAGCTAGTCTGAAGTACTTTGTAGACTGCAGGGTAGCTGGTGGATTTACTCCAGGTGGAACTAAAGTCTGATTTAACACTTGATTATATTTCACATCATTCATCCAGATCTGTGAAGTAACTAAAGGGATTAAATACATGTAGTGGAGGAAAAGTACACCATTATTTCTGAACTGTAGTGGATTAGAAGTACAAAGTAGCAAAAGAAACATTGAAATACTTAAATAAAGTACAAGTATCTCAAAATTGTACCCAAGTAGTACTTGAGTTTATGAACTTAGTTACTTTACACCAGTGGCTATAAAGATAGAAAGACTAAGCCTTGCACAGAGGCATGAAAATACATTTTCAAAATGCTCAACAGTGCTGCCAAAATGTTAAACTCACTGCTACACAATTAAAATGAATGCTTTTATTTATTTATATTAGATGTGACTCTTTGGCGTTTCTGTTCTTAGTAACACTGCTGCTTTAGTTGTTCTGACTGCTAAAATCATCTGTTATTCCTAATTTTAAAGCCGATATTCCATGTTTCCCTTTTTTTAAGAAAAGTATCGAAAAAGAATCGGAATCGCAATTCTTGACTTGGTATCGGTATCGAAACCAAAATGTTGGTATCGTGACAACACTAATCTACACACATACAAGTATTTAACTGAAGCTACACAACAGTGTTGTTGATACAGAGTTGGAGTTTATTAACACGTCACATACTACAGTGGGTAATGTTTTCAAGACACATTGAACAGTGCTGCCACATATGACACAGGGAAAAAAGAAAATACGAATAATGAATAAGTTCAAACAAACTAAAACTTACAGCTGATTAATAACGGTATCCAACTTGAGTTTTTATTATATCAAAAACCTGTTGAAATGCTTCTGTTATTTTTACTGTCCCCCAAAAGCGCGTTGGCAGCCTCCAGGAATGCTTCTTTCACAACTTCGCCGTCTTTGAAAGACTTCATGTGTTTCGCAAGAACGTGACTGACATGATAAGATGCTCCGGTAGCAGCCTTGCTCTTGTTGTTGGGCCTGGTGAAAATGGACTGATGTGCATTTAGCTGTCCTTTCAGGCCCCTCCCCTTTTGGAGCGTAGAGCAGAATTAGGAGGGAATTCCGCCTCGTAGCGTTTGTGCACGGTTTTGAAATGCCGTTCCTAAATTACCCTTCTTCGATAAAGCCACGCTCGCATTGCAGATGGACTTTGAATTGGAATAAATACTAAAATAATAATCCTCCCACACGGAGTTAAAATTATATATGTTTTGTTTCTGCCATAATTGCGGTCTTGTGTGTGTGCGGACTGTCACTCCTAGCGAAATAGTGCCTACTGCCCACCAGCCACGCCCCCACACATGGGGTCACGCCAGCCAATCACAAAGCTTTGATGCGTTCAAGTGCATTATTCTGGCACAGGAAGATTATGTTATAGGACATTAACCAGTTTAGCCCTGAGCCTGTTTTTCAGGTTTCAGGCTCGAAAATGACATTCCCAGAACAAATAACCATATCTTCCCTTCTAAAAAGGGTTAAATTAATAATCTTTTTTCTCAAAGTAATGATAAACCTGTGAGTTGGATGTAGAAAAGTCAGAATCAATATAGATGTTTTTTATTTTAAAGAAAATTCAGATTGAACATGGTAAAAAAACTGTAAATTATAGAGTCCGTCCAAAAAATATTTTGTACTTATAGTGAAAACTAACCTTGGATGATGGGTTAGTAGACTAAAAGCTTTAGAAATCCAAAGTACAACATATAATAAGTACCCTGTATCAAGATTGATGCAAAACAAGTGATATTTGACCTTTTTAGACAGATTTACAGGCCGTTGTGTCCTTGGGCAAGACGCTTCACCCGAATTTGCTCCTGTGGGTATTGTCCACAGTAGATGACCATTACATGTATGTGTAATGTGTATTTGTAAAGTGCTTTGAGAGTCATTGATAAAGCGCTATAATAAATATAAGGATTATTATTTAGCAACAAAACCCTCTTCTGGGGCCATTTGGGTGGATTTTCCATATCTCTGGCCCCCCTTCTTCGATTTTGACATGTGACATCTCTTTCTGACCGTTAGAGCCAATAGAATCGAAGGGGAATCGTCCCGCACACACTCATGTTAAAAAAAAAGATGGCGTCTGACATCTCAAAACTGAAAAGCAGATTTATTGCTCATGGATTATCAGAAATCATTCAAAGTGACACAGACATATTGGATTAACTTCAGCATCGTTGTAATGCCATTGAAGACCACTTTTGACCAGACTACCACACAGGTGAGCAATTTTGCCGTTTTTAGCTAACTAGCTCCATATGTTTTGATGTGTGTTCTTGTCATTATCTCCGAGAATTCATATAATTGAGTGATAATGAGGGTCCCCATCGATTCTGTGTCCCCTCACGATGGGTTGGATGTGCAGCAAAGATAAATAATAAGGTTTTGTGAGTGAATTTCGGTGCAGTCATCAGTTAGCATTTTTCGCTCGTTGCTAATTCAGAGGCTCAGCGTTAGTATTGTGGGGTTTTTTTTGAATTTTTTTTTTTTAAATGATCAGTTAGATGAGTTTACATGGATATAAAACATTCATAGTTTATTAAATGAACATGCCCTCAGACACTGTTTTCTGCAAGATATTGCAGGCGGCCCCCGGAACCGGGGTCTCTCTGGCTTAACAGGTTAAAGATAAAACAGAATATTGTTGTTCTATTTTTAGACACATCTCACGATCGACTGGGAATCTTCCCGCGATCGACTGGTAATAATAAATAATAATAAAAGTGCAATAAATAACGGTTATATATTTTATTATTACTTCATTAGAGAATGGAGCAACTGTCACAAAATCAATTTCCACCGGGATAATAAAAGCACTGATGCCCCTGGGGGGCGCAGAGGCATGACAGGAGGGGCGGGGCGCGAGAGACCAGGAGGAAAATTGTTATTTAAAAAATTTAAAAAAATCATAATTTGAAAATAATATGATATAGTACAGTACAATTATGTCTGGGTCTCTGTTTCATTCAAGCTCGGCTCTGTGTGTGTTTGGAATGAGCCATTTTGTGTGTGTGTGTGTGAGCAAGAGAGAGAGCGCACCGGTACCGGAGATCGTTGTTGTTAGCGTCTGGTGCTAGCGAGCTACGCTAACGGATATAAGGAGCTTTTTGAACAACAAAGTGGAGGAGAGTCCTCTCCTGTCAGACTGAGAGGCTCAGTGAGCTAAAGGACACTGTGTTTAGATAGTTAACTTTAGTTATCTCAGTGCCAGTGGGTCTCAAACGGTTTGGTCACGATTAATGTAAACAATTATTTCCGAGGCAGACGTTTATATGATCATTATAGTTATAAAAAATAAGAGATGAAATGAAAAACAGGTATGAAATACTATCTGACAGTAAAAAAAGAATAAAGTTTAAAAGGGTGATTTGTAAAATATCCATAAAGAAAAAGTTAATCTGTTAACAGTTCTGTTTCATATGGGTGTTGAGAGATGTATCATTAGATCTCTTCATTTTGCTCTCAAAGTGCACCAGATTGATGCTTTTAACTTCAATATTTAAAAAAGAATCTTCCCTGGGGAACATGCCCCTGGACCCCCCTATGTGAGGTCCACACACCAATTTTAATTGACCCCTGCTTACACTTACTATATGCCGTGAGCTGATTATCGAGCCTTCATTGTAACAGTCGCAGGTACACTGTGTATTTACAATCCAATCCATTTTATTTATATAGCACATTTAAAAACAACAGAGTTGAACAAAGTGCTGTACATCAACAACTGTATAAAACATAGCATAAATACATAAAAACAGACAGGACATGAAACAAATGTAATACACGAGACAATGAAACCAGATCAGAAGCCACCGACTGAAAAACTCTCTTATGACGTAAAAACAATACAAAACACTAGTAAGGTAAAAAATAAAAAAATAAAAACCACATTTAACAGCAGAAGTGTCACCTGGTCTGTACAGTAAAAGCCAGGGAAAATAAGTGGATTTTAAACGAGATTTAAAGACAGGCAGAGTTGGAGCAAGTCTAACCTGGAGGGGTAATTCGTTCCATAACTTTGGAGCTGCAACAGCAAAGGCTCTATCTCCCCGCTGCTTTAGCCTCGATGTTGGGACTACCAGAAGGAGTCTGTCAGGCGACCTCAGTGACCATGTGGGTGTGTATGGTTTTAAAAGATCTGCCAGGTAAGGTGGGGCTAAAGCGTTCAGGGCCTTGTATGCGAACAGCAACATTTTAAACTGTATTCTAAAATGGACTGGTAGCCAGTGTAAAGAGGCCAGTACAGGCGTAATATGTTCACGCCTGCCTGTCCTTGTAAGGAGGCGTGCAGCAGCATTCTGGACCAGCTGTAGGCGTGACAGGGAAGCCTTGGTCACTCCAATATAAAGAGCATTGCAGTAATCCAGTTTAGTGGATATAAAACAATGTATTACTTTCTCAAAGTCACTAAAAGAAAGGAAAGGCTTGACCTTTGCTAAAAGTCTTAGCTGAAAGAAGCTGGATTTTACCACAGAGTTAATCTGTTTGTCTAGTTTAAAATCACGATCAATCCGTACACCCAGGTTTGTGACAATGGGTTTCACATATGGGACAAGAGAATCCAGCACAGGTGGGGCATTGGGCCACCACTGGGTCCAAATATTATGACCCGTGTCTTTTTTTCATTGAATTTTAAAAAGTTCAAGGCCATCCAGGCTCTGATGTCCCGCAGACAGTCAGACAGACGTTGCTGAGGGTTTGGGTCATTTATTTTCAGGGTCATGTAGATTTGCGAGTCATCTGCATAACCATATGACACCATATTTCTTAATGATAGCGCCCAGGGGGAGCAGGTACAGGGAAAATAAAATCGGCCCAAGAATGGAGCCTTGGGGTACCCCGTATGGGAGAGGAGCAGAGGAGGAAGTAAATTCATTAAGATTTACATTAAAACTTCTTTCAGACAGATACGACTTAAACCAGTCTAGAGCAGTACCACTGATTCCCACAAAATGTTGCAGGCGAGAAATGAGAATACTGTGATCTACAGTGTCAAATGCAGCTGTCAGGTCTAAAAGTATAAGAACAGCACTGTTCCCAGAGTCAGTAGCTAAAAACAGGTCATTAAAAACTTTTAAAAGAGCAGATTCAGTGCTGTGGAGGGGTTTAAACCCAGACTGGAATACCTCAAGAATGCCATGCACATTTAAGAAGGACTGCAACTGCTTCAGTACCACTTTTTCTAAAATGTTGGACATAAAAGGAAGTTTAGAGATAGGTCGAAAATTGTCAAAAACAGAGGTGTCCAGGTTTGGTTTTTTAATCAAAGGCTGGACCACAGCATGTTTTAGGCACTTTGGTACTTTTCCTGTAGTCAGGCTGCTGTTAATTATATTAAGAACGTTAAGTCCAACAATGTCCCAGATTTCTTTGAAAAATCGCGCAGGGACAACATCGCTGGGAGAACCTGAGGGTTTCAATTGAGCAACAATTTCTATTAGAGCAGGAAGTGACACAAGCTCAAACTGATCCATAGCAGCTGAGCAAGTGTCCATGACAGATGGATCATGGGAAGGAAGTGAGATGTTTGCTCTGATGACGGCGACCTTATCAATAAAAAACTGAAGAAACGCCTCACAGGTTTCAGTGGAGGTTACCAAGTTGATGGATTGTGGGACATTTAGTATACAGTTTATAGTGCTAAAAGAACACGGGGTTTATGACAGTTATTACGTATAACATCTGAAAAATACTGCGTTTTTTCCGCTTTAACAACTTTCTGATAGCTACGCCAGGAGCCCTTTAAGATATCATAAGACACATGCAGCCTGTCTTTTTTCCATTTGCGTTCAGCCCTTCTGCACTCCTGTCTGGCAGTACGAGTGGACTCATTTAACCATGGTTCAGACTTAACTTTAGGGCAAACAGCTTTTAGTGGAGCAATAGAATCAAGGATGTCTTGACAAGAGGAGTTAAAGAAAGAAAGTAACTCCTCTGTATCACCAGTAATAGGATATGCTCTGTCATCCACAGCATTTTTGAAGGCAGCAGAAAACTGAACAGCGGTGGAGGGTTTAAGCATGCGACGAAAATGAGCAGACTGTGGACACTGTTTACCAACAACACAAGGGATAGTGACGTCAAATAGAACAGGCATGTGATCGGAGAAGATTGGGTCGCATATCTCAACATTACATATTGATAGACCATAAGACAGGACAAGATCAAGAGTAGAGAATTTAAAAAAAAAAAATGTATATATAAAATATTTTTTTTATTTTATTTAATGTTACAAAACAAAAATGACCATGCTCACGTCTTAAAGTCATCCTGAGGACTTAGTTTTGGTTTAAATTACACAACATCATGTATGTGTTGCTTCTTTTAGGCTTGTTTTCATAGACCTGGTTGCTTATTTCTCTGAAATCTGGCAACAGAGTGGGCGCAGTGTCTAATAGTAGCAGTAAGCTAACGAGAGGCTAAGTTCAGCTGGTGACTCGGGAGTCGGGACAGAGAAAATGTCAGGAGTTTGGAAGTATTATGAAATTGAAAGCGAAGGCAGTGTAACAGCCAGATGCAATGTTTGCAAGGCAGAGGTGGTGGAAAGAACAGAGCTACGTTCAACACGACCAATCTAATACACTACTTGAGAAACAAACACCAACAACAACACGACGAGTACACAGCGGCCACTCAGGTAACGGCACTGAAGCAACCGACACTTTCAGAGACTTTTCAAAGGAAAGAGAAACTGCCCCTGAACAGTGAAAAGGCCAAAAAACTAACAGCCAAGATAGCTGAATTCATCGCGTTGGATGACCAGCCGTTATCGGTTACCTTTTTTTTCTCTTAATGCATTGTATAAAGATCGGAAAAAATCGGTATCGGCAGATTGTCAAAATCAAATGATCGGAGTCGGATCGGGAGCAAAAAAAGGTGATCGGGACATCCCTAAATCAAGAGTATGCCCGTGTTCGTGCGTGGGGCCAGAAATCGATTGAACAAGATTAAAGGCATCAATAAGATTTAAAAAGTCTCGAGCAAACGGTTTGTTAGGACAGCAAACATGTATGTTTAAATCCCCCAAGATAAGAACCCGGTCATATGTATGCATAATGCTGGTCAGGAAATCGGAAAAATCGTTAATAAAGTCCTTGTTGTACTTTGGGGGACGGTAAATCACTGCACACAGGACCGGATCAGTGCGGCCCAACTCAAAATGAGTTCAGTTCAAAACTAGAGAACGAGGCCGGCAACTGTTTACAATAAAAGTTTGACTCATAAACAATCGATATTCCTCCTCCTCGACCAGTTATCCTCGGGGAATTCAGGTAGCTACAGCCTGACGGTAACAGTTCAGAGAAGGCGCCAAGTTTCCGTCACGCAAAGGAAATCCAATCCACGGGAGATGAAGAAGTCGTTAAGAATAAAAGTTTTATTTGCTATCGACCTAGCATTAACCAGTGCCATCTTGGTGGGAGCCGGAGCAATAGCCCGCACGGTGGGCCCGATCCAGCGGCCGCAGGTTCCAGAGGATTCACTCCACGTCTGCCTAGACGGGGAATGACAGCGGCGGGGGGGGGGGTGGGTTTCCTTCAGCAGAGCCGACGACAGGTACCAGCCAAGGGTCGATAGGATCCATAAACGCCGAGAAAAAACGAGTCGTTGAACCGCCTTCCATTTTCAGTCCGAGGGACGAGGATAGCGCCAACCAAGCTTTCAGCTTCACTAGCTGGCCTCCGCGGATGCCTCCGCGGATGCCTCCGCGGATGCCTCCGCGGATGCCCCCGCGGATGCCCCCGCGGGATGCCCCGGCGCCTGCGGCGCTTCACACGAGGAGTTGAGGCGGAGCCCGGTATAAGTGAGCAGGTATCCCAGACAGGAACGGGGGACAGAACGTTTTTTGATCACAACGATCAACTCCCACAGGTTTCTTGGCAGAGAGGCGAATATCCAGGAGTGTTTGACGATCATACGCCAGTAGAGAGCGTACAGTATCAGTGATAAGTGACAAACAGTATAAACATAAACCAGGTTGCGAGCGACAGACGGCAAGCCACATACACTGGCGCCATCTTGGAACTCTGCCAAAAACAGGGGATTGTTGCATGTAGAAATTTCCACTGTAGCGACCGGCACATTAATGGGAAAACCTAAATGTTTGAGCACCCTCTATGAAACGTCAAGCTACCCCACAGCACCCCCAAAAAATAATCTCTGGCGCTGCCACAGAGCCTGCAACCCCCGTTTGAAGAAATGTGCAGTGCAAAGCCGGCTCATTGCAGCCACTAATGCTGTGATAAGACACACTTTTTTGCTAAATATCAACATTTTCTTTGCAAAGTGGCTAAGTATTATAACTTATTGTTCTAGCAAAGGGATTGCACAATTGTATTATGTATTTATTTGTTTGACCACACAGACTTATGGAGCATTGTTTTATTATCACTGTTCTAGCAAACTTATTTTTTTTTTTTTCACGTTCATATTGATGTATTTTAATAAATGCTAACTTGGCCCATTACGTGACTATTTGTGTTGGGGGGGGCATGACAGAAAAAGTTTGAGAACCACTGCTCTAATGTTAAATGAATGTTTGGGTAGTCTGAGCTCAAGTACCTGTGCGCAAGATGCGGCTGAGCAGTGGTGGGGGGGACAGGAAGGGCTGGTCCTGGCAGGACTGCACCACGGAGCCCACCACTGAGATCAAGATCTGAGCGTTCTCCTCCCGCAGGTTCACTCCCGCCATGGAGGGCCACGTCATTGATGTCATCATCTTCTCTGGGACGCACAGGAACAGACGCACGTGCACACAGACACATTAGATTAAGGGAAATGGCCAATTTTAAATCCTTTACATCAAGATGTATCAACTAGGTGTATTACTTGTAAGATCCTGAGCTGTCCTTGAAAGCAACTTGGGTGGGACGATCCTGAATGACGGGCTGCTTCAGTGTAAATGTTCCTGAAAAGACAGCCGTAACAAATTCATGTGGAAGGTAGCATTTTAGTCTGTGTTCAAGCTGGTTGACTATCAACTTGACTTTGCTTCTTTTTAGGAAACAAACACTCATTTCAGAAATGTGTAGTTTGGTCAATTCCGTGACTGCTTGCCACTTTGAAGGGTACATATCCTCTCCACTTGGTTGTCTATATTTGGATAATGAAATCTCATCAGGGGGCTTTTGCAATCTACACCTGGTATCATTACTATCTTGGTATCATGATTTGGACAGAATAGGGATTCAATCTCAATATGCAAATGGAATAACACTAGCTGAGTCTAGCTGAGATGATTGTGGGAAGCGGACTACTGCATCCAATATTTTTGGAAGTTATTAATAGTAATAGTTAGAAAGTGAATGTTATGAATGAACATGTGAACTTTTTGGTTTGTGATAATAATGATAAGGTTAAACGGAACTTTGTTCAAGTTTAGTTGCCCAGAATTTAAAATACGAGCCGATAATGTTTCAATGTCTAAAATTGATATTCAAAACCTTGTATACATTATATTTACATAACCTTAACTGGAAAGCTTGCAGAAGCTAAAGTTTCTATTATTTTAAAACTCAGGCACTTGAGTAACTGTGATTGGAAGATATAAATAATAGAAATGGTTCCCCAATCCTACTCTGTGTAGAGTTACATCCCCATTACAGATCTTAATACCAGGTGGACATAAGATGTAGAAGCCTGTTTTATAAAGAACATTCAGCCAGTGATGTTGGTCAGCTAATCACACTTCATTAATCCTATACACACAGAAAACTGTCCATTTTAAATGTGATAACTAATGACATTTCCTCAGACTGTGTGCCTTCACCATGACCATTTAGCTGAACTGAAGGTTAAGAATTGGCAAGAATGACAATCAACTTGTGACATTCCCACAGATCCCCCTCCCCTCACTGTTACCTGTGAAGTTTCTGGGGCTGGGTTTGCTGATCTTAGACATGTCAATTCTTGGGCTGAGCAAACGTCACCAACCCAGATGTCAGAGTCACGGCTCGAGGCTGCTGGGTAACCTGCAATTCAAGGAAATTCATTAAGATGAGAGTTAGTGTCCCAGAGGGAGACATACCAGTACAGAAACAATATTTCATTTGGACTATGTGCCGATAACGCTCTGATCCGATATTATTTTCCTACATAATACAGCTGCACGGTGCAAACTCTTAACTGCATTACCATCATTCAAATAAGGGGTGTACTGATTGTAGGGCTGTGCCGAATACCATTTTCGGGCTCCGGATATTCGGTAGTAATCAGCAGTGAATATTCGGATATTCATTTTATTCACGGCATTCATTTTGTTATCCTACAGCAGGCATCCTCAAAGTCCGGACTCTGGTCCGGATCCGGACCGAACCACAACTGTCTCTGGACTCTGAGCGAATTATACTTTTCATATGTATTATCCGTGTTATCTGCGAGACATCGCCACATCTCAGCGAGTCAAAATGATCCGCTATGTCCATAGACTTGCAAACAGCGCTCTGCATGTCCTGTTCCACTGTCTGTGTGTGTCTGTCAACGCATTGGTCCAATCACATTCAGCATCCCGTCAGCGTTTTCCCTCCCAAACAATCTGCGAATCAGAGGCACAGTAGGGCGGGGTCTTTGCGAATGCGGGTGGGAAAAATGTTGGGTCTCGTCCTTTCAACCTGTCTGAGTCAGAGCGAGAGTTTAAAAAAAAAAAAAATCAGAGCGAGAGTTAACAGCTCATCTAGTTCCATCTGTACTGTAGCTAGTAGCCTAGTTTCACCTACCGGGGTGGCAACTGACACCACTAAAAATAGGCCTTGCCACCCCAGTTGGCAGCTTTGTTTTGAAAGAAAAGTTGTGGCTCATCGGACATTTATGAGAGAAGCGTGGACCATAGGCATGGACATATGATTGGCGGCGATTTCATTTGAACGGGACGGCGAAAAACGAGAAGCATTCAGACCCGAGCACTGAAGGAATGAGGTATTTGCGGTCTACACTGACAGAGAAGAGACTGTCAGTTTGGCTGCACTCAGCATTGAATCAAAACACACTAAAGCTGTTGATCTTAATAAGTTTGAGAGGCGTTTTGCTGAACAAAATGGTAATCGCCGCATTCAGCTGTAATAGACATGTCAACTTGATGCTCTGCTCACGGATGAGCATAAACAACTGTTAAGATGATAGTTGACCTTATGTGTGTAAATATATTTTTTTCTTTAAGGGGGTCTGCCCCCAAAAAACAGTTTTAAGTCCTGAGAAAGTCAAATAAGACGGTGTGTAAAAATACACTGCCCAGCCAAAAAAAAGGAACCACTTTGATTTAACTAGGCCAGTAGGTAAGGACTGTCCACTGGATAATAACTGAAGTATAAAATAATGCATGACTGAAGTGATGGAGGCCATGTTGAAGTAGGGGTGGGCGATATGACGATATATATCGTCGTGACGATATTAGGTCTCCACGATATGCTTTTTCAGAGATATCGTCCTATCGTGATTAAAAAAAAAAAAAAAAAAATTAAAAAAAAAGCGGGAGGGGGAGAGGCTCTCCGTGCGCGGCGCAGGGGGCTATGCCAGCGGACGGAGAGCCTCTTCCCCTCCCGCTCCCCCAGC
Organism: Pseudochaenichthys georgianus; assembly: GCF_902827115.2. Taxonomy (NCBI): domain Eukaryota; kingdom Metazoa; phylum Chordata; class Actinopteri; order Perciformes; family Channichthyidae; genus Pseudochaenichthys; species Pseudochaenichthys georgianus. Next base: position 35,190,118 of record NC_047506.1, read on the forward strand.
CTCACCTACTGATTTTAATTTCACCATATATCAAGCCCGATCGATTTCACAATGTCAGCGCACCTCTGCTTTCGTTCAGTCCGAGTTGTTTGACACGCTCCCAAAGTCCCCCGCCCCCTTTCTTTGCAGCGGAGGGAAAATACGCTGTTGGCAGTCTGCACACACAGCAATAATGGACGGAGAGTCAGATTCTGATGTAGAAGAATTAGATTTAGTCCCCAAAAAGAACTCTACGTCTGTGGTATAGACATATTTTGGATATAACACAACAGACACAAACAAATGTAATTTGCAAAAAGTGCAAAAAAGGACATTTCAAAGCGACAGATGGCAACACGTCGGGCTTACGAGACCACCTCAAACGCAAGCACCAGAAGAGCATGCAGAGACTGTAAGAGTGCAAGGTCCCCCGCGTGTGGAATGCACAATCTACCGCAGCGACTGCACCAAAACAAACTACCATAGGGCAGGCATTTCATAAAGGGGCTCCTTATGAAAAGACTAGCAAACGGCGGAAAGACATAACTGACGCGGTGGCGTTTTATGTTTGTCCCTTCAGTTATGCTAAAGTCTTTTATTACACTTCAAGTCTACTCTAAAGTTTACATTTTAATTGTTTGGCACTGACTTTTCCTCATTGATGTTATGTTTTACTTAGTTATGTTTTACCCTCCTTTTCATGTTTATTGTTTGATGTTCATGCTCACTTGTTCATTCAGGGTTTCATTTCTGAAATAACACCAGCTTGAAATGCTATTTTGGTCTGTTACTCCTTTTTGTTTTAGTTTCTGTTACCTTGTAGGTGCTTGTACTGTTAAGTAACTTGAAAAATAACCATAATAACCGAAATGAAAAAATATCGTGATATATATCGTCTATCGTGATACTGCTTGAAAATACCGTGATAACATATTTTTCAATATCGCCCACCCCTATGTTGAAGGCAAACAAAAGAGGAAATAACAGGTCAGATCAAGCAAATCCCCCTCTCAGATTCCTCAGCAACCAGAAGAACATAAATACTGGCTGTTGATTTGATTAATCAGCTTTGTGATGGAATACAAAATGCACAGTGCATTTCCTTAGCTGTGGATGAGTCCACTGACACTGCTGACAATGCTCAGTTGCTGGTCTTTGTGAGTTTTTATGATGAGGCAAAGGGGAGTTTGTTGAAGATGTGTTGGGCCTGACGAACCTCAGTGGACACACAAGGGGGCAAGACATTTATAAAGCAATAATGGGAATGCTGAATGAAAGAGGGTGCAGCTGCCTTTATTCATAACTGCAGCTCTTACACTGCGACTCTGAGGGGTCAAGCACAGACACAACAACAATGAAAACTGCTGCATACAGATTTGTTTTGTTTTTGCAACCTCGTGTTAAGAATCTTGTT